>NW_022927056.1:0-442 GCF_012274545.1 Fukomys damarensis | reverse complement strand
TGTCTCCACCTCGCAGCCCCCGCTCCGTTCCTGGGTCCCGGCCCGGACCTTGTCCCCACGCGGCCCCGTCCCCCGTCTCTCCTCCCCAGGAGCGTGGCTGTCACGGAGCTCAGCAACCCCAGTCCCCGCCGCCCCGGCTCACCCTGGGGCAGGCGGCGCCAGAAGCTCCTCCCACTCGAAATTCTGGGCGCCGGGCCCAGTCCGGGTGAGGAGGAGGCTCTGGGTCAGCGCCCCGTTCGCTGCGTCCCACGAAGAGGCCAGCGTCGGGCGACGGGTCAACCCCGCATCCCCGGATTGGGTCTCCATTCCGCCGCCTCCAGCCAGCCCCAGGACCGGAACCGCTCTTGCAGTTCCTGTATTTCCGTCCGTGCTGCGTGGAATTGACGCAAAGCGACTTCCGGCTCGTCCTGCTGCTCACGGAGATCCGCAGCTTCACGCTTCT
>NW_022927055.1:0-202 GCF_012274545.1 Fukomys damarensis | reverse complement strand
AAACCTTCCTGTGCCCAGGAAAATGAGATGCTGATAGCCAGACTCAGTTCCTCAGCCTGCATTTGGGAACACAGTAGGCTCGATGGGATCAAGTGGAATGGGAGTCAGGAGCCACTGAAAAGAAAGGCTATTTTTGGCAGAAAAAGAAATGGAATGCTGGGCTGGAAAAAAATAACATGTATGCATGTATATAACAAGTATA
>NW_022927054.1:0-234 GCF_012274545.1 Fukomys damarensis | reverse complement strand
TAAGGCCCTCTGAAAAGGAATGGTTATAGAATCAGAGAGAAAACATCGCTCTAACAGAACCTGGTAGAAAAGTGAGCAGTGCATTGCCATTCATTGAGATCCCCAGGGACTCAGTAGGCAAAAGGCCCCCATGTGACCCACGGGTTTCTGATATCTCAGTCTTCCTTCACACTCCCTGACTCCCTAAATAGCTCTAGCATGGTTCAGGAGCTCACGGAGCCCTCGCTTATACCA
>NW_022927053.1:0-932 GCF_012274545.1 Fukomys damarensis | reverse complement strand
GGCTGGTCTTGAACTCACAGCGATTCTCCTGCCTCAGCCTCCCGAGTGCTGGGATTACAGGCAGGTGCCAGAACCACTGAGCTAAATCCCCGGCCCCCCAAAATTATGTATTTATGAAAGATATTTTGTTAATGAAATTGTAGGTTTTTTTGGGGGGGTACTGGGGATCGAACTCAGGTCCTTGTGCTTGCAAGGCAGGTGACAGAACCACTGAGCTAAATCCCCAGCCCACCCCCTTTTCTTTAGATTCATGGAATCTGAAAGTTTTATCAAATTCAAGAACAGACTTACAAAACTTTTTACTGAGCTATCACACTTTGGGGTTCACGGCAGAAAAAGATGCTGCTGAAAAAAATGAGAAAATATTTGGAAAACAGTAGAAATGCAACATAACACTTGTCAGTGTGATAGTCTTAGCTAAAATTGATGTATTTCATAAAACAGTGGGGGATTATAAAAGTACATTTTGGCAAATTTGGGGTATGACAAGAAGCTTGTCTTCAAAAGAAAAAAACACCATTTTAAAATTGTTCATATTGCAGGGTTTCTAACTACAACACAAATTGCTATGCCAATATCTGGAGAGATACATACCCAGAGAATAATAGGCAAGGTTTATCAATCTGCATCAGAAGCTACTAGAACCATAAACATGGATGAACATTTCAATGGGATGCTGATAAATTGCTGGGTTCTGACTGTAGATTGGCTTGTGAATACAAAATTATTGGAGGCCATGGATTTGGAGTGGGATTGGCAACATACACATACTAAGGATTTGGAAGAGTTAGAAGAATTGAGTCTATTTCAGGTTTATTCTTTAGTGACATGGTCTCCCATGTTTCACCTCTCTGCGTTCCTGGTGTTGCCTCCTGTGACTCTATTGTTAAAACACGTTTGTTACCCATCTTGTCGGGAGCATTACACATCCT
>NW_022927052.1:0-1622 GCF_012274545.1 Fukomys damarensis | reverse complement strand
TGCAAATCATCAAAGCTTCTGTCAATCTGTGGTGTTTCCGATAGATTCATTGAATTGCGCCAACTGAGTTAAAGTGCTACTAGAGATAATACTGTACACCAAAGTCATTCTCAGAAGGGACTCTGTACACCAAAGCCATTCTCAGAAGGGATGATAAGCTGCAGCCAAAGCCACATTGTTTCCTTGTATCTTTCAGGGTGTGATAACAGCTAGAGCTTAAAATAATCTCACAAAAAATAGTACATGCAAAATGCTTCCTTTAACAAGTCTTTGAAATTTCTCATCTGCGATTCATTTAATTCTTACATACTAGAAAATAATTCAAAGTTTGTACTACTAGGCAATGCATCACTATTTCTGAAATACCCTAACTTTGGATTTTTGAGAAAAAAATGTATTTTAAAAGTAAAAAGAATCCCAAGCAATCACAGATTAGGGTAAGGATACTTAAATTAGAGAGTTGTCTTGAATTAACTTTAAAAATAAGTGAAGAAACTGTATTTGAGTAAAAATTCTATTGAATCATTATATAATTATATTGTGCTATTATACAATTCCCATAAAACTGTGGATGCTGGATACTACTACTACTGACTTCAGCAAGGAAGCGTGCACACACACACACACACACACACACACACAACCAACTTTATATTCTGCAAATCATTACACAAGTACTTGGTACTAGTATGATTTTACTAAACATTTACCAAAGGCACAAGAATTTTAGAATTGTGCTGTGTATAAGACATCACTAGAGGGCCAGGGATGTAGCTCAGTGGCACAACTCCCGCCTGGCAAGCATGAGATCCTGAGTTTGATCCCTGGTACCAAATAAACAAAACTAAACAGCGTCACTAAACTGCAAGCTTTCTGATCACGCTACAATTTTCCAATCACAATTTTCCTAGCAATTTTAAAGTAGCTGACCTAGGAATACTTAAAATGCT
Organism: Fukomys damarensis; assembly: GCF_012274545.1. Classification (NCBI taxonomy): domain Eukaryota; kingdom Metazoa; phylum Chordata; class Mammalia; order Rodentia; family Bathyergidae; genus Fukomys; species Fukomys damarensis. Next base: position 672 of record NW_022927052.1, on the reverse strand, counting down.
TAACAAGGAAAAAGTAGTCTGGGGGGAAAAATCTTCTATCAGCAATAAAGAAGTTACCTCTGACAATATGAACAAATTAAATGCAGCTGAGAAAAGTGACTTCCAACTCACTAGGGAGAAGGGTATGTTATGGGTTTACTGCTGCTACATAATGCTAATAAGTAACAGGTGATACAATTAAAAAGCTTTTTAAAGAAGCAAAATAATACCGGAGGGTAATAAGCTCTATTGGCAGTAACAAAAGATGATCAAGGGAAACAACAACTAAACACCTGATTCCACCTGAAGAACTGAGCTATGCATCTACAAATGTAAATAGTACATAGTATATACACTGACTTACAGTTTGCTTTTTAAGATAACTTTTAAAATTTCAAGTCAGGTGTGCTCGCACTTACCTGTAATGCCAGCACTCACGAGGCTAAGATAAGAGGATGGCCACAAGTTTAAGGCCAGCTAAGGCTACACAGCGAGTTCAAATCCAGCCAAAACAACACAGGAAGACCCTATCTCAAAAAAAAAACAAACAAAAAAATCAGCTTACCTTGGGGATATTTCTATAACTATAATAAAAACTTGCTTATTTGAAATAGATACATAAAGTTCCACTAAATCAGTGAACCAAAATACACTGACTTTGTCTCCTACTGATGATCATTTATTTGCTCTTAA
>NW_022927051.1:0-805 GCF_012274545.1 Fukomys damarensis | reverse complement strand
AGAGAGACAGTTTTCACTAATTAAAATACTTAGTGTAATTTGTTTGACTAGAAAATTTCAATCCATTGTGAGCAATTATTTAAGGGTTATTTTAAATCAAATTAAGTTAATTAAGGTAAAATAGACACAGGAAGTCGGCTAACATGATTGTTTATCACTTGTGATTCTTTTATCCAGCATGTTAATTAATTATTATTTGCTGCCTTTGGCTAGTATTTATTGACAATGGCACCAACACTTGTTCTCTGAAATATTCTTCTATATATGTGTGATGACATTCAATGTAGTCTGAGCTCCATGATGGCCAAAAGCAGGAATGTATTTCAATGGTGAGAAAACTATCCTTAGAAACTATCTATCCATAGAAACTATCCATAGAAAATCCCCTTGCCTTGCTATCTTCAAAGGTAAGACTTCTCCTGTACATCACCTTTTACACCCATGAGACTCACTATTCAGCCTTATCCATGTTACCTTTAGTTAATTTACTAAATTTAATTTTATTGGTACACTTGAAGTACCAACGATATAATGATAGTCATCATTGCAGATTTGTACCTTTACATAGTATATCTTGATTCTTATTTTCCCCCCATTCCCCTGCCCTCTTTCAACCCCTCCAACCCTATTTACAGACTTTCTTTCCATTTTTTAATTTTATCATGTTAATTCCATTCCCTTCTTTCTTTTCTCCTGTCCCTCCTACTTCCCTTTCTCCTTTGCATCCTTTCTACCTATTTTATATTATCTATCATACATTTTGATCCTTATTTATATTTTCAGGTTCTCACACCTGAGAAACTAC
>NW_022927050.1:0-209 GCF_012274545.1 Fukomys damarensis | reverse complement strand
TCAACGTGTTTTGGAAGCAATTTTGAAGATGGCATTGCAAAAAGAGAAAGTTATGGATGCATTATTGGATATAATTGTGTTTGAGATTCCTTCAGTAGTCACAGGTGTACTCCCCCAGCCTTGAATTTGTAGTGAAATCCTGCTAAACCCCACCGCAATCATGTTGGAAGGGTTGGGTCCTTGGAATGGCTGGAAACAAAGGCTGTGCT
>NW_022927049.1:0-286 GCF_012274545.1 Fukomys damarensis | reverse complement strand
GCAAGGCAAGAAACTAAAAGGAGAAGGTAAAAAAGTAAAAAGAGTCAACAAAAGGCCATAACAGGACAATAACAAGTCAGTACATATCATTATAACCATCAAAGTCAATGGCTTCAACTCACCAATCAAGAGAAACAGACTGGCAGAATGGATTCAGAAGCAAAATCCAACAATATGTTGCATACAAGAAACACACCTAGTGCAAAAAGAAACCCAAAGACTGAAAGTGAAAGGATGGAAAACTTTTCTCCATGCAACAGGAGCTCAGAAAAAAGCAGGGGTAGCA
>NW_022927048.1:0-337 GCF_012274545.1 Fukomys damarensis | reverse complement strand
CTGCCTCTGGAGTGCTGGGACTACAGTGAGCCACCACATCAGCCACATTATCTTTTTAAACATGCAGTCAACACAAAAGTCTCTTACAAGATATTTTGCATTATTTTTCTTTGTTCGCTCGCTATTCGGTGTGTATTTTCCAGTCCCTCTCAATTCAAACTAACCGTAATTTCAAGTGGTCAACAGCCCCATGTGGCTTGTGGTAACCAGACCTGGACGGTGCAGCTCTGAACCCAAAATACATCGTTTGAGTATTTTACGAGGGCATATTGACAGAGCCTTATATAGAGAGGATGCTGGTACAGTACAGTTTGGAGCAAGCCAGCCAACTGAAGTA
>NW_022927047.1:0-239 GCF_012274545.1 Fukomys damarensis | reverse complement strand
CTAGCCTGGCCACCCCTGCCATGCACCACAGCTTCCCTGAGCTCAGTCTCACCGTCAGTAAAACGGGCAGGGCGGTGGCACGGACTGTGTGCAGAGAACCTAGCAGAGTGTCTGTCACAGGGGATGCTCCACAGGCATAGCCGGGCTTACTCTTTTCAATTTCTATTTTTATTTTTGCTGCAGTTCTTCCACTAATGCTCCTGGATCTCTAGCCTACTCATTGCTTTCCCGGTTCATTG
>NW_022927046.1:0-244 GCF_012274545.1 Fukomys damarensis | reverse complement strand
CTTCTGTTTTCCAAGGTTGAGAAGGTTAGATGAGATCTTTGTAAAGCGCTCTACTAAAGTAAGTGTTACACAGTATCCATGCAAGGAAAAGAAAGTTCTGGATCCTGCCATTCAGGGAGAAGGAAAGGGAGAAAGAGATAGGGAAAGAATGAGAGAGGCAGGAAAGGAGAGAGGGAGAGACAAACGGAGGGAGGGAGGGGGGGGAGAGGGGTTGTTATTCCATTCAGACCTCATAAACTTATCT
>NW_022927045.1:0-254 GCF_012274545.1 Fukomys damarensis | reverse complement strand
AAGAGGCACACACTTGATACACAAGGAATTTACTTTAGTTCCTCATCTCCGGATCTCTACCCCACTCTCTCTCCACTCCAGGAAGGGGTGGCAACATATATACCATAATGCAACCAATCAGCATACAGAGAAGAGATTATTACCTTATAAGGATACATCAAACACCCACGGGAACATATCATGTGTTCTAGAGGAAAACTAAACCTAATACAAAATGGCTTCATAGGCTATATCATAAAATGGCAGAGGGGCGG
>NW_022927044.1:0-552 GCF_012274545.1 Fukomys damarensis | reverse complement strand
TTCTTTTTTTCGTTCTCCAGTTTCTTACCCTCTCACCTTTAGTAGTATAGCTATTAAACTTTACAAATCTAAATAAATGGTTTACTTTAATGTTATTGGGTACTGCCCTATTTTAGGTAAAATTGTTCCATTTAGCAGATATTACCTGTAGATCAATTGTAGGTCAATATTTGATTTGTCATTAATCGCACTTAATCTAGATTAGTTCTCTTTGCATCATCTAGGAAATTTACATTCCATTTTTCACGTTCTCTTGTTATTTTTAATATAGTTTTTATTAACTGGTCACTGTCAACAGCCATTTCTTCTAATTCTGATACAGATCTCTCTACTATGGACAAGGGTGGTAATTTATTACTGCTTAGAGTTTGTCAATACTCAGTTTGTATTATGTGCAATAATTAATGCTTATTTTTAATATAGCTATGGTGTCATAGCTGTTTCTATTAACCGGTTTTCTTCAGATGACAATATCTGTTAGAAGATAGGGTTATTGTCAGTGACCAATTAACAAAAGTTATCTTAAAAATAGCAAAACAACATGAAAATGAA
>NW_022927043.1:0-205 GCF_012274545.1 Fukomys damarensis | reverse complement strand
AGAAATGGAATCCATAAAACAGATTCAAACAGACATCCAGGAGATTAAACACTCCATAGAAAGCGTACGCAACAGAATAAAAGAATGCGAAGATAGACTCTCAGACATAGAAGATAAGATTGCAGTCGGTGACCATGAAAAGAGAACAGTAAGGGATCATGAGAAATCGATCCAACAACTCCTAGATGATGCAAAGAAGAATAAC
>NW_022927042.1:0-1951 GCF_012274545.1 Fukomys damarensis | reverse complement strand
TGAATCCCCTGCAGCTCCAGCATCGGCCGGCACCACCCGCACTCCAGAGGGAAGGTGGAGCAGCCCAGGTGCCCTGCCGGTGCCCCAGGTCTCCTGTGACTCGAGTCTCAGCCCCATCCTGCTTTGGGCCCGGCTGCCAGGCTGGCTTCCGAATGAGCTCTCTGATCTTTCAGGGGAGGAAGAACCATGTCTGAGGGTCCCCAGAAACACCTGGAGAAGTGGAGCCCCAGTGTAGAGCCCAGCTGGGGCAGGATGTGTGCTTTTTAAATCCTCTTGCTTCCTCCTCGCTGAAATCCTAGACATTCAGAGAGGTTCAGGAACTTGCCAGCAGTCACACAGCCAGGAGACGATGGAGCTGGGATCTGAGCCCTGATCTGACCCCAAGGGTACCAGCCTGTTTTGACAGAGCAGGGGTGACGGCCACAGGGACAGAAGCAGTGTTTCAGGGCCTGCCATCGTGGCCCGACCCTGGTTGTGACCATGTCTGCTGGGCACACTGAGGTAGCCCATGGGAGGGAACTGAGGGATTCCAGGAGCAGCCCTGCCTGGCCTTGCTGGCAGCGACCCTGAGCCCTCGGTCACTGCCCAGGTATGTCAGAGGGGGCTGTGTAACCGTAAGCAGGTGAGCCCTGGTTCCCCACTTCCTGTCCTGAGGCCAAGGCACCAGATCTTGAACAGGCTGGCCAGCTTCCTGGTAGGGTGCAGAGAAAAGTGGGGAGCCCAGCCACAGCCCCTGACTGTGTGCTCAGGGGTGACCTTCACAGGGTCGAAGCTGAGCCTGGAGGTGACAGTCCAGATGAGAGCGCCTCTCACCTGCCCACACGAAGCAGTGACTCTGGGGGAGTGGGTGACAGAAGGAGGAGGGAGGGGTGGGTGGAACAGCAGAACAGTCCTTCACATGGGTCCTGTCAGGAAAGTTCTAGAAGGCAACATTGCTTTTCCCCATCCTTGTTCTAAACCACTTGTCATAAGCTGAGGGACAGCAAACCCACCAGCCACAGTCTTCCCATCCTCCTCCCAGGGCAGACATTACTAATACATCATAGCACAAGCTCCTGCTGAATCTGCTCCTTCTTGACCTGGCCCCTCAGCTGCCAGCTGTTGGCGAAAATGTGAGTGGCTTGCTGTGTTCCCCAGAGGCAGAAGCCAGACTCTTCAGAGCAGAAACCAGCCCAGCGGCAACCCAAGCGGGAAGGCGGTGGGCTGGCCTGAGTGCTGCCTTTTCCCCAGCAATCTGCTAGTAGAGGTGAGAAGGGGCTTGGTGTAATCCGCCTCTGTCCACACGGGGTAAAGATGTGTGCATGCAGACGCCTCTCGTAAACTGTGAAGCAGGGATGCCCCGTACCGGCAGCCCCTGTGCTCTCTGGCCAGGGGGCTGTAGGGGGCTGTTCTGGGCTGGGCTGGCCTGCAGCCTTGGAAATCTATCTGTGGGACCAGAGAGCCCTCCCTCATTTAGAAGCTGGGGAAACTGGCAGCTTCTATTGACAGCTCCACAAAAAGCAAGGGAGAATTTGTTTCCATTTTTAAAGTGTTGATGCTTATCTTGGGGTGCATTTGGGTGAGACCCTGAGGACAGCAGGAACCACAGCCCCTTGGAGCCCAAAGCAGGTGACCCTCACTTCTCCTCCCAGCCTCACCTGCCCCGGCCCTCTCATCTTTCTTTCTTCCTGGGACCCCAGACTATACCAGTGGGCTGTTTCCCCTCAGTCTCCAGGTGGACAGAGCCAGGGCCTGGGTCCCCTGAGAACCTCAGCTTGAACCTCAGACCTGAGGGCCCAGTGTGTTCCTGCTCCTGGTAGTCACCAAAAGCCACACTCACAGGGGCTGCTCCTCAAATACCTGTAAAAGGGTTTCACTTTGGTGGCAGCCCTGGTAGCCTGGTTTATCTGCATCCTTGGAATGAAGAAGTGGGGCCTTGGAAGGTTTCGTGACTTGGAGGTCAGAGCCAGAT
>NW_022927041.1:0-1090 GCF_012274545.1 Fukomys damarensis | reverse complement strand
TCTGAGTGTCACTGGGCTTTTGCATTAGCTCTAGCATAGTCCCCCAAACCTAACTAAAGATTACTGATCTTCCAGTGAGGTTAATCTAGAAATAAAATTTGACAAGTCACTGCTAGAGAATTGAACTCTTTCTGGAAAGGAGTCCAAATCTCAGTTAATGAGTTTTGTTAAGGGCTTTACATTGTACAGCACAGCACAGGGTACAGGTCCATCCCTGCAACAGATGCAAGCTGTGGAGTAGAGCTAGAGGAAGAAGTTGGCTGGCTTGATTTTCTTAGCTGTTTCAAAACAACACATTATCCATCTTCCCGTTCCAGAAACAATACTATTTTTAATATATGCCCTTTGAGATATTGTGGAAGCATCTATCATGAACTGTCATTGCTCTAGATGCTAGTTGTACAGCTGGAAGCAAAATGAAAATCCTCGTTTTCAAGGCATAGAGCAGGGAATCCTTTTCTCTTTGCTCTTCTCACAATACTTCGTGAATGCAAAATTTCTTGAGACATTTCCACACCTTTTACTTTTTTTTCATTTATATTTTCTCATCTAAAGGAATAGAGTAGCAATCATCTGGCTAGTGTTCTGATATTGCATAAAATTTCCTACAGTGTGGGAGCAAAACTCCAGTAAGGTAACAGGATGCTTCCAAATATCAGAAGTGAAATAAATACCATTTGACACCTGACTACTTATAGTTTATTCAGATTTATCCATAATAGGGAAATTTAATATAAAAGCAACCTCAAACTCTAAGTGTTAAAAAAGAAACCATACCTTGTGGTTTTAGAAAGGACACACAGTGTAGGTTATTCTAATTAAAATCACTGTGTGGTTCTCATTTCGACATTCTTTGTTTACTGATTTTGTTTTTATGGTTTTTAAAGCCGCAGGTGTATAATGATCACTCATCATTCTAAAATCACTTTTATTTTAATTTATTTATTATTCCTACACCTCTCTTGATAGTATAAATGAACATTGTAAGACCTTTACTGAAGCTGCTGAATGAAAGGAATGTTCCTTAGTACTCATATTTTCAATAATAATTTACTAAATGAAAATTAATTCTTGCAAATAGAACCTTAAA
>NW_022927040.1:0-331 GCF_012274545.1 Fukomys damarensis | reverse complement strand
TTTCCTCCCAGTCCCCATGCATTTCACATTGGCTTTTGCAGAATAAAACTTTTTAGTTTGGATGCAATCTAATTTATCAGTTTTTTCCTTTTATAGATCAAATTCCTATCAAATTGCCGTGCTAGATCCCAAATATTGTCTCTGTGTTTTTATGGAAGATTCCGTAATTTCTACATTTCAGGCCATGATCCAGTCTTAGTCTTTGTATAAGATCTGAGGTTTAAGTTGAAGTTCTTTTGGGAGGGGTTAGTTTCATTTGGGGTACTTGGTTGTTTCTGCCTATGAGTGTCCAGTTGCTACAGTACCCTTTGTTGAAAAGATTTCCTTTCTT
>NW_022927039.1:0-219 GCF_012274545.1 Fukomys damarensis | reverse complement strand
CCTTCACTTAAAATGTAATCAGGGGTACACTTTCATGTGCCTCAGAGTCTTCTCAAAGGAGCACAGGCACCTTGTGGGGCTGGCACTGTGGCTTTTAGGTTAGAAAAGCTCCAGGTACATCTTAACTTCATACTTCAGTATCTACTTTCAAAAGCTGGAAATGTCACTAAAGACAGCTGTCTTGGCCTTGCAACAAGGGACTGCAAATGACAGAAACTT
>NW_022927038.1:0-298 GCF_012274545.1 Fukomys damarensis | reverse complement strand
CCCATTCCCCTGCCCTCCTTTCAGCCCCTCCACCCCTCCCTGTTTAAAAACACTTTCACTCTGGTTTTTTTTTCTTCTTTTCTCACATTTACTCCTCTCCCTTCTTTCATTTCCCCTCGCTCGCCAACTTTCCCTTCCACTTTGGACCTTTTCTTCCTACTCCATATGTATATTATACATTTCTATCTTTATTTACACTTTCAGTTTCATAAACCAGAAAAATTACTTGCTATTGACACATGTCTGTCCTACTTATTTTACTTAAGAGTATGGCCTCAATGTGCATGCATTTAGCTAT
>NW_022927037.1:0-350 GCF_012274545.1 Fukomys damarensis | reverse complement strand
ATATATAAAATAACATAAGGAGCATTAACACAAGACATTATATTAGAGGCCACTATGCCAACAATATTGAAACTGAGGCTAGTAACTTTGACATCTGACCATAAGCATATTTCTCCCAATGCAGCACCAGGTTTCCAAATGTTGGTTTGAGGAAAACATGAATCTGTCCACCAAAGTACAGCAGAAAGGCTAAGACCAGCAGATGAACTCTTTGATGTAGTGTTGATTAAAGATCAATCAAGGAATGGCTTTTTTGTCCATGAAAAACTTCTCAATGGAGCAGTCTCATTTTCTTCATAACATAGAAACACTACTTTATAAATGACCAAGCATATTTGTAGTATTCACCA
>NW_022927036.1:0-460 GCF_012274545.1 Fukomys damarensis | reverse complement strand
TTCCCTTGTCAGGAATCTTCCTCTGTGGATTATCCTTTGGTTCTTCTTTAACGTCAACATCAAGTTCAACTCCGCTGTACACTTTTGTGTGGTACCGGGGACCGAACTCAGGACCTTGCACTTGCGAGGCAGGCAGGGATGCCACTGAGCTGAATCCCTGGCCTTTCCATTGTACTCTTAACATCTTCGGACAATCAAATATTGTACCTAGCTCCTATGGGTGGAGGAGTACTCTGGTGAGCAAACCCACAGCCTAGTGCATGCTGAGCAAGCGCTTTCCCACTGAGCTATATACCTTTACCTTCAAATATCTTCCATCTTGAAATAAAGCTTGGCCCTCGATTCCATTGAACTCCCAAATTACCATTTAGTTTCCCTGTGCACTGTCATACTTGTGAAGGATTTAAGAGAGTTGATGATGAGCAATTCAGTGAATACGTTTCTGAATTTCTGTCTCGTG
>NW_022927035.1:0-227 GCF_012274545.1 Fukomys damarensis | reverse complement strand
GTGTTCGACATGGAGCCATACACTGAACCATGGTCAAAGCTTTTAGTTGAGGAATTTTAGTAATCGCTTCATTACACTTATGGGACATGTTATGTAAATATATGTTGAACTAAATTATGCCATCCAAATATTATGTTTTAAGCAGAACCTGTATGCATATGGAAAATTAAGTGAGTGACTGAAATCTCTAGGCTCCTGTTTTCCTGGCTGCTCCCTACATACGTGAG
>NW_022927034.1:0-361 GCF_012274545.1 Fukomys damarensis | reverse complement strand
AGGACAGCAGGACAGCAGGACCCACCCTGAGCGCGCCGCCCTCTGCCTGCAGAAACTCTCCTCCAGAGTCGTCCTGAGCCACAGCACCCTGCCCGACACCCTGAAGGTCACCTACGACTCCTTCTGCAGTGACGGAGTGTCGCACACCGACCAGCCCAAAGGGGACTGCGACGGCGTGCAGATCGGTGTCCCGGTGAGCCTGGCTCGGAGGACCCGGCCACCCCAGGGTGTCTGTGAGCTGCGGGGACAGGGAGGAAGGAGCTGGGCGGGGTCGGTGGGAGGAGCCAGCAGCGGCGTCCACCTGCGCCCCGCCTGCTTCCCGCAGCCTCCTGCGTGACGGGCCAGGCCCTCCAGCGTGGGC
>NW_022927033.1:0-222 GCF_012274545.1 Fukomys damarensis | reverse complement strand
AGCAGGCCCCAGCCCACCTAGACAACAGCAGCTTGGGTACTCAGGCCTCAACCAGAGCCCCACCCAGACACCAATGGCTTGGATGCTCAGGCACCAGCCAAATGCCCACCTGGAGAACAGCTGTGCAGATGTGCAAGCACCAGTCACAGGCCTGCCTAAATAACATTGGTAAGTGTGCACAGACCCCAGACAGAAGCCTCGACAGCAGCAGTACAGGCACCA
>NW_022927032.1:0-698 GCF_012274545.1 Fukomys damarensis | reverse complement strand
TCTGCTCCACCTACTTATGGTTACAAATATGTTTATAAACCCACCACTATCTCTGAGCAGCTTTAAGCTGGATTTCCACTGAGGAGACCAGATTGGGACCCCAACACTGAAGCAACAGAGAGAACTCCAGCATGTGTCTCAAGTGCACAAACGGAAATTTCATTCAAAAAAGCAAAAAAGTTTTCCTTCTTTATCCAGAATGAGGATTTAATGGGACTGGTGATTTAATGAGATATCTCAAAAGTTTTTAGATTGGTCACTCGAATATTCCATGGACTTAAGCTTGTCTGCAGGACTTCGGCATAAACAGATTCACGTTTTCCTCAAACCAACATTTGGAAACTCTCTGCATTGGGACTATTGGGACAAATATGCTTATGGTCAGATGTCAAAGTTACTAGCCTTAGTTTCAATATTGTTAGCATAGGAGCCTCTAATATAATGTCTTGTGTTAATGTTCATAGAGATTGTTTATGAAACTGATAATATTAATTGTCAATTGACCAATTGTATATTCTCAGAAATGGTGACTTCCTTTCATTCTGTGATGGGTTTGAGACAACCTCTCTTTGTAATGATGCCTGTAAAAATTAATGAGTCCTGGTATAAGGAACAAGGATCACAAATATTGATACAGGTAGAAAAAGCTACATGGCAAGCCTTCACAACCCATGGTATAACCCCTGCAGAGGCTGGTA
>NW_022927031.1:0-574 GCF_012274545.1 Fukomys damarensis | reverse complement strand
TTGGCAGGGCCAGACTCTCGGAGGTCTGGGTGACTATTGGCTTTCACTTGTTTAACAAATTCCTTGCTGCTACCCAGGCTAACCCACAGGCCACATGTGTCCCAGTCACTAGTAAGACTTGAGGAGGTAGAGATGTCTGGGCTTCACTGCCCTGGAGACTGTGATTAAGTATGTGAGAATGGAACCCACAATTTTCCTTTTAGCACAGTTTCCACTTGGTTTTCCAAAAATGGTTTGGGGCTCTTATTATATCAATCTCTTTAGGCATTTACATCATAACATCTAAAATATTGGCATTATTTGCTTGACTTTCTTTATTTTTGTATTTTTATTGCCTCACTGGTCAGTTTTGTATAGGAGGTATATCCCTAACTCCTACCACAATCCCACCCACAGCATCACTAGAGTAGTCATTTGTAACACAAATTTAAGCTTACCATTCCTTCGCTTAAAACATCTTCTTTGATTCCTTATTAGTTTCAAAATGTGGCTGAAACTTAAATCATAGGTTTTGCTTTTGCTTCTCCCTCAACTTCTGTTTCTCTTTATTTATTTATTTATTTATTTGTTTATT
>NW_022927030.1:0-5138 GCF_012274545.1 Fukomys damarensis | reverse complement strand
GTTTTTATTTTACATGTAAGACTAATGGTATACGTTTCTGATGCCCCATGATAATACTACATAATTATCTGTTTTGGTATTGCAACATACTTTAGAATTTCTGCTTTATATGTGCGTACAGTTTCTGCACTAGTCAAACTCTACACTATTGTAAGGAAACATAACATCAGTTTGATATTGATAAACAAAATTTCAAATCTCACATTCCAATTAGTTTAGGAGATGGGAGCAACAAGTCTGTTTAAAACCTCATTTGGTTTATTAACATGTGAATAAAGACCTTGTGGCTGAGTTCCAGGATAAATTTTCAACTGAAGCCATAATGACTCTTCACATCTAAAAAACATATATTTTCACGCCATATTTTCAATATTTTTCTTCTTGGAAAATACAGCCCAGAGCTTCAGAACCAGGAATGCTGAAATTGTTGAACAATAGTCATGTATATGAATGTTGGGTCAATTGTTTGCCAATTACCTATAATATCTGAAGCAGGGAGTGAAGTGCAGTAAGATGATAAGTTTTTTCCTTTTATGGGATATGGTTCTGTCATCAAACCTCAGGAAATTTTACAGGAAACCATGTCTCCTTGGTGTCATCATCATTCTACAAACTTCAAGCCCATACCCTTCATTTTCCCACCAGTCTTTTACATTCCTCTGATTACCATGAGAAAGCCCTGTTAAGTTGAGAAAATGTACATTTTCAGTTTAGATAGTGAGGTGTCACAATAAACACATTTTGAGTGTGGCTATTGGTGCATACAGAATATTTTACTTGTATTTCACAATATCTTACAGCATTTTCTCTGGTATAAATGACTGCCAAAATTGAGCTGCATTGCTGGGAATCTGTCTGATAGGTTTCACCCCTGTGAAGATCCTCACTATATTTTTGGAACTGGTTCTAACATTAGATTATTCCATTTGGTAGCATGACTATTCTGCACCACAACAACTAGTCAAGTATGCACTGACAGTGCTCCTTTCTTCATCATCTGAATCAAGTAGGTCTGCATTCCCTACAAATAGCTCCATTTCACTGAACAGGAAATTGGCTCACATGGCCATAGTGTCAAAAACATCATCATTTCATTTTCCATGCATGAGTAATCTGGGGATTCACTTGAGACCTCCTCTAAAACATGCATATCTTATTTTTCATGTGTCATTGTACTGAACTTGGCTAAAATATTACCCAAAATTCCAAAGAAAACTTAAAAACAGACTTTGTATACATGTAAATTTAGCATGAATATTTCATAGGTAAAACTAACCTGATACTGGTTTGGCGCTCTTATACATTACTTGCAATTCTTCTGCCATTTGGGTGAATGCACAGATGGGTTTCTGCTTTCACCAGGCACAGCTGCTATGAGTCACACCCACATTCTATTAATGTAAAATACATGTTTCCAAAACAGCAAAGTAGTAAATAGACATTTATACCCTTTGGTTCTCAGACATACATACGTAAAACCCATTAGATGGGGATTATGTGGGTAAAATCCTGGTTTTGCCCTTTGTACATTGGCACACATCTTGCTATTCTTCCTGCCAAGTGAGTAAATAGAAATACTGCTTCCCATGTACCTCAGGCAAAGTCCTAAGATACACAACAAGCTTCTTTTAAGGTGAAGGACAAATGTACAGTAGAAAACTGTGGGATGAGTTTTAGTAATCTGATGTGATGCCCCGTTAAGTGTAGATCAAATAATTGTACCATTTTCCACAGGCTATTTGAGAAAAGTTAAACAACTTTACAAGTAAACGATATCAGAAAAGCTTCTTTTCATTACATAATATGATTCTAAGATTGTAAACATAAAAATAGTCATCAGGCAATATGTAAGGGCATGATTAAATATGTTTGCCCACATCTGAGTAAAAATGACTGGCTCTTTAATGTCTCTAAATGCTAGTAAAATGTTCTCAATATGTTCCAAAAAAGTATAACACCACAGAATAGTCTTAGAAAACTTCATTTCCATAGATAAATAAATGTAAGGATAGTTAGCACCACTGAGCTATATACTGTTCCTGCAATATTTCCATTTGTTTTCAAGAAATAAAACACAGGAGTGGGTTTCTATCCAAGATGACATTTCACCACAAAACACAGCCAATCTTTTCAGAAAGCTAAGCCAACAAGGGAGAGATGCTTTGTCATAGCAGAGTAATAGGTGACTCCAGGACCAACACATTGGTCTTGTGGGGTGCATCTTTTGACAGTGGGTGGCTCTAAGGTGTTTGATTCCTAGAGCCACAGACGGAGATGTGCACCACTTGACTCCCCAAAGTGAAAGGTCAGAAACACCATGAAACCCTGGAGGTCATTTTTCCTGCAGACAAGAGGAAGTGTTAGGTGAAGGTCACAGGTGAGCAGCCAGGGCTGGCAGCAGCCTCCTCAGACCCTGTTTCATGTCACCATTCCGCAGGGTGTAGATGACAGGATTCAGGATCGGAGGCAGCACAGTGTACATCACAGAAGGCAGCCTGTCAATAAGTGGGGGTGCATCTGAAGGCGGCCTCAGGTAAACCATGAGTGCACTTATTATAAAAATGATGAAGACAATGAGATGAGGGACGCACGTGGAGAAAGCTTTAGACCGACTTTTCCTGGATGGAATCCTCAACACAGCAGAGAGAATGTGAACATAGGAGAACACAATGCAGACACAACAGAACAGGCCAAGGCACACGGCTGTGCCCAGGCTGGGATAGACCGCCAGGAGTGTTTCAGGGCAGGAAATCTTGAGTAAGGAGGGAACATTGCAAAAAAACTCTGGGATTACACTGGAGCCACAGAAGGGCCCCGAAAATATCCCAGCAGTGTACAAGGCTCCAAAGAGCCCTCCCACAGCCCAGGAAGCTCCTGCCATCAGCATACAGGCCTGGCCACTCATGATGGCCTCAACGCAGGGGTGACAGCAGATGGCCACATAGCGGTCATAGGACATGACAGTCAGAATATATGTCTCACTTCCTGAGAAGCATGTCATTAAAAGGACCTGGAAGGCACAGCCAGGAAGAGAAATGGAATTGTTGTGAGTCAGACTGTTCAGGATGAACTTTGGAATTGGGACAGAAACCAGAGAAACATCCAGCAAGGCCAAGTTCTTCAGGAAGAAGTACATGGGTGCTTGGAGCTGTGGGTCCAGGCTAAGAACAGTGATAATGAGAAGGTTACTCATCAGGGCCACCAGGTACATCAGCAGGAAGAGCCCAGCGCAGAATGTCTGCATCTCGGGGTCCTCAGCAAACTCCAAGAGAAGGAACCTTGTCATCAATGTGGCATTCACCATACTAGAGCCTCCTCACTGCCTCTCAGTGTGAGGACTTATGAAGAAAGAGAAAATGTAATAAACAGTTCAAAAGCAGTAATATAATCAGAAACATCCAGGTTAAAGGAATCATGACCTACAGCGTCCTAAACATTTTTTGCATTTTCTTAAAAATTCTCTTCTCTTCCCTCTCCTCATTCTGTCATTTTCTCTCCATCCTATTTGTTCCTTTCCCTTGTTCCCTAGCTTTCAGTCTTTCCCCTCCTCCTGCCTTCCCGTTAAGCTAAGGATTGAACTTAATACAGCACATGCTGAGTGCAGGTGATCCACCAGAAAGCCCCATGCAAAATGCTGGTCTTTTTTTAATATAAAGCTTAGTATGAGTAATAGGTAAGGTCTGTTTGCCCTGGTTTGTGTATTAGAGTTTTGACACTCAGAAGTATCCAAAGGAATTTTCAGGGTTTGTGGGTTTTCTTGTTTCCCCTTAAGATGTACAAAACTCTTTTCTGATTACTTCAAATATTTCAGACAGCTAGAAGGAAACATGCTGAATGTTCTCACCACAAAAACATGAAAAAGTGTTAATGCAAGCTATGTTTTAATTACTTTGATATTATCTGTGCATAGCATACACAGGCATTAAATATCACACTACCTACAGAAATACTACAATTAATAAGACCTAGGCACACAAAATACAGACAAATAAACTGGCACCAACTGGTCATTATAATTGCTCACACCATGCTTTATCCTCGACTTAACTTTACCCCGAGATGCATATAAATTCTCTAAGCATGGAAGCTCTCACAGAACACTGGGTGTTTGCATCCAAGTATTACTGAACAGTCAATTCTGACAAACTGTTTTCTACCAAAACAACCTTATCTAAAGTTCCACGTTTTTAGAGTTTGTTACTATCCCTAATATCCCCAATATTTTGTACAGAAGTAAAACAATTTTCTCATGTGTCACTATGATCATTACTTTATATTAAATAATAAAACATAGGCAAATAACTTCCTCTGCCCTCATGCATGTGAGAAAGAGGATATAAGTGAAGCTTTGTTGTTCAATGTCTGTATTATCTTCAGCTCCTGCTAACCTAAAATATAGCATGTGATAAGGAGATGTAAAGTGTGTTATTCCACACATTTCATGCCCTTTGTGTCACATATGTGTACCACATCCTTGGTAGGAATCTTCCTGGTTCTTGACTTGTTTATAAAAGTGACCAGCACAGAACATGTTAATCATTTTGACTGATTATTTTTCCCTGATGTCACGCTTTCTGAAATTCATTTATAATGCTGTCAGATATGTTCTTTCTGTGTTCAGGATAATTTCATACATTATTTGTTGCTAGATCTAAAAGCATAAAAAGGTATCCCATATGCTTCAAACATGGAAGAAAAACAATAGACCCAGTTTGTTTAGAGGATGGAGCTTGCTCTTCATACAGGAGGCATAAAAGACACAAAAATAAAAGCTAAGTAAGGAAAAATCTCAGTGCCAGTGGTTAAGCTTTCTGTGTTCAGGATAATTTCATACATTATTTGTTGCTAGATCTAAAAGCATAAAAAGGTATCCCATATGCTTCAAACATGGAAGAAAAACAATAGACCCAGTTTGTTTAGAGGATGGAGCTTGCTCTTCATACAGGAGGCATAAAAGACACAAAAATAAAAGCTAAGTAAGGAAAAATCTCAGTGCCAGTGGTTAAGGTAGGAATGGATGATATTTTGGAGATTAAATATGGGGAGGGGCATTCACCTCAGTGACATTGGTGTTAACACTAAAATGCAAAGTGAGTGTTCACAGAAAAGAGCTGTGTGGAGGACAATTTAGGAAACAC
>NW_022927029.1:0-200 GCF_012274545.1 Fukomys damarensis | reverse complement strand
CCCCACTAGGAAATCAATCTTTATCTATTACAAACATTAAAAAATTTAAATGGAAAAAATATCAACATTAAAGGGTAAGGTCTTCAAAATATTGAGTGAATAGCAGCCATTCTTGGTGGGGTGAGGTGGAATCTCACTGTTGTTCTCATCTGCATCTCTTGAATGACCAGTGATGTGGAACATTTTTTCATATATTTACT
>NW_022927028.1:0-233 GCF_012274545.1 Fukomys damarensis | reverse complement strand
TTTCAGTCCCTGAAGCATTCCCATTTCAGTCTCCAAAATATCCAGTCATGGGTAAAATCAAAAGTCCAACCTCACATAGGATAAAGTTTCTTCTCATTCCAACACCAGATGTTTAAATTGAGAAGTTAGCATTTCTCTCTTCTGTAGGTCCTCTTCCTCTTCTCCCTCCATGCCAGACCCTCATGAGACAGCTTCTAACTCCTCTTGGGCTGAGGAAAACAAGATGTCTTTGT
>NW_022927027.1:0-207 GCF_012274545.1 Fukomys damarensis | reverse complement strand
GCATAAGCTGACAGAACGTCGGAGGCACAAAGTGTGCTGTTTCTAAGCCTCACCCGAAGAGGAGCCACTCCCGGTTCTTTGTTTGGAGCTCACGGACCCCTCACCATGTTGAGGAACGCAGAACCAACGCCTGCTTTCTTCAGCCTTCAGCCACCAGACTACAGGAAGAAGCCTAGCGAAGCTCAGAACTGACTGGTAGCCTAAGTT
>NW_022927026.1:0-700 GCF_012274545.1 Fukomys damarensis | reverse complement strand
TCCAGTAAGTGCCCTCCCAGTACCCCTCAAATATCCAAGAGTAAGCGAAAGATAAAAATAGCATCTATAAAAAGGGAGAGCCTCCCCAACCCTATAAAATCCTGCCTCAAAGATGGGTCTGGGCTCTCGGTCTGAAGCTGCTGTGATGGTGACACCCGAGGGTCGAGGCTCGAGCTTGCAATAAACTGCTCTTGTGTTTGCATTGGAAGAGACTCCTTGGTGGTCTTCGTGGGGATTTTGCTACTTGGGCAGAACAATTCCTCGATCATAAAGGTCTTCCACATCCTCTAAAGTCAGAATGGTAATTTAAAAAACCCCACCAAATTATCCATTTCATTGTGAGTTTGAAATTGAATAGAAAACATTTTGCCTAGTGATATATGATATGTATATATATATGTACATATATATCCCCCCCATTTCTAATACCGTGCATTTTTTTCCTGAGTAGGCATGCTGTTTACTGTATGAGTTCCCCCAACATACACACTCGTGGAAGAAATGGTAGGACATTCCAGATTTGTCTAATGTGAAAAGCTCAGAAATGGGAATTAGAAATATGTATGCAGAAAGCAATGACCTAGGGCTTTGTTGGAGCAAAGAACACTGAGGCCCAAACACAAATCCTTGTGTACTTAGAGTAGGTGTATATAAAGGTGGACCAGTAACGCTTGGGTATATGTTTCTGCTTACTTCTCTT
>NW_022927025.1:0-1371 GCF_012274545.1 Fukomys damarensis | reverse complement strand
TTGAACTCTGGTCCTTGTGCTTATAAGGCAGGCCACCGAACCACTGAGCTAAATCCCCGGCCCTAGATTATATTATTAATGCTAAATAGTTTTGTTTTTATCACATACCTTTCTGTTCATCCTTTCATACATCCATCATTCTAGCTTATTTTTTAAACATTTCAAAGCAAATTACAGATATCTGAGATTTCTCTCCGAATATTTCACCATCTAGAGTTCATACAACTAGAGTTCAGTACTTGCTCAGCAGTTATTTTCTTTGGATGTAAAACTTATATAAAAGTAAACGTACAAATGCTAACTGTATTTTCATTGAGTTTTGAAAATGCCTCTATTTATTATAACCTAAGCACCTATTAAGGTCTATAACATTATCATCACCATCAGAAATTTCTTGTGATGATTAATCCTGATTGTCAGCTTCACTAGCTTGAGACCCCCTAGAAGATTAGGAAAGCACATTTCTGGCTGTGTCTGGGTGGGTCACAAGGGCATGACTTGGGGGCTATTGTTGGTCCCTGGCTCCTTTCTCTTGGGACCTATTCATTTGTGCTCAGCTTCTCAGTTGTCATGAACTGAGACAGTGTTGCTCTACCATCGCCTCTGCCATGATGTTCCTACGTTAGGTCCTGCTAAACACATACGAAAGCCTTTGAAATAGCGAGCTAAGTTAACCTTTCCTTTACATTGCAGGTTTCTGGCATTTTGTCCCCCAGTACGAAAACTAACCAATCCATTCCTCTTTCTTCTTTGCAGTCATTTGCTACCCCTACTCTCTGGAGGTAATACCTGTTCTTATTTTTTACCCCACTATTCATTAGCTTTACCCATTCTACAAATTCCATACAGAAAATCATGAAGTATGTATCCTTGGGATAAGCCTCCTTTCATTCGGCACAGTATCCCAGAGGTTCACGCGTGCACATGGCAGCACCTTCTCCCATTTTATCCTGAAGTTGTATACTGTTCTACGAATGTAGAAATTTTAAGCCAGTCTTTATCTTTGTTAAATCTGGAGTCTCCAGTTTGTTCTGTTTTGAATAAAGGTGATATAAATATTCTTATACAAGTTGTTTTTAATTTTTCTTGGGCGAATATGTAGAGTTGGAATTGCTGGGTCTTAGGGTAGGAATACATTTACTTTACAAGAAGCTATAAGATCATTTTCTAGAGCTAGGGACTTAACTCAATGGTTCTGCCGCCTGCCTTGAAAGTGCAACGTCCTGAGTTTGATCCCTGGTACAAAAAAAAAAAAAATCATTTTCTAAAATGCTGGCACTATTTTATACTTCTGTAACTTGCATAAGGGTTCCACCAGCTCCAAGTCTTCACCAACAATTGTCATTACCAGTCATTATAATTGAAGCCATT
>NW_022927024.1:0-379 GCF_012274545.1 Fukomys damarensis | reverse complement strand
GCTATTTGCTATCTCTGGCGAGGTAGGTGGACTGCATGGCGAGACTCTGCTCATTTCCCCACCTGTTGTAATCTGAAAGGACAGCAGGCCGATGAACTCATGAACCATCCCATTGCAGTTGGTTGGCCTCAAGCTGGGGTTCTTTTCAGGCCATGGCAGCATCGGTCACGCTCAAAAGGTCAGCAGGAGGCAACCATGAATTTCCTGTGGCTCATCTCTCGGCTGGCTGGCTGGACTGTTGTGCTTCAAGAAAAATGGTATGAGCGACGGCCCTTGAGCTCCTGAACCATGCTAGGGCTTTTGAGGGAGGCAGGTAGGTTGAAGGAAGACTGAGATATCAGGAACCCGTGGCTCTCCTGGAGTCTTTTTGCCTACTGAG
>NW_022927023.1:0-210 GCF_012274545.1 Fukomys damarensis | reverse complement strand
TTTGTGATCGTTTCCGACACCTCCCGTGTGCCCTCCCTCTGGGCGCTTCTGGAAGATGTGCTCCACTAAAACGAAGGAATAAAACATGAAAACAGATGGCAAGAGTACAAAACGCAGGGCCTGTGACCCAGAGAAGGAAAAGGAACACCCAGGATGGTGGGAAGGGGGACCCCAGATGCTCTGGAAAGAGTCTTGGAGGAAAATGTCACA
>NW_022927022.1:0-274 GCF_012274545.1 Fukomys damarensis | reverse complement strand
GCACACAATCTCTGTTGTTATCTGAGAAATTCTTCATTTTATTTTTTTCCAGATCCTTTTTTTGGTTGTTGTTGTTTTGTACTGAGGATCGAACTCAGAACCTTGAGCTTAGGAGGCAGGCAGCACCATTGAGCTAAATCTCCAGCCCTCCAGATCCTTTTTTGTTGACAGTTCCGGGAGTCCAGGTGGTTGGGTATCAGATTTTTCCATTTCATTGCCCTTTGGGGTTGCCTTAGGTGATCTGGAAGTCTAATTTTGAGACTTGTTTGCATGT
>NW_022927021.1:0-491 GCF_012274545.1 Fukomys damarensis | reverse complement strand
AAAAGTAAAAGAAAATGAAGTGGCACAGCCCTGACTAACAAAAGAAAGAAGACAGGGAGAAGGCATTCAGTTTGAGGAACTAGGGAGATGCAGGGCTGAAGAAGATAAGACTGGCCCAACAACAGAGTTTTAGTGTGCTGTGTTGGGCTGGGGTCTGGTTGTTATCTCAGCCCTGGTTTTATAGCTTTGGAAGAGGACTCTTCACGATTTATGGGCAATTTCATTCCCGTGGGATGACTGTCTCTGCCCAGTACAGTCTCAGTCGTGAGAAATTCTGCTGGAATTCAATGTGACTCTAGATTTAGGGCAGTGGAGAAGCTGAATGTTCCTGTAAATCTCTTATCTTGGTGTCCTCCATCTTAAAGGGAGATGAGAGGCTAGTAAACCTTGGGCTAATAAACCTTGGTTTTGCCAACTTTTAGACAGACATTCCCTAAATGACTACTATGGCCATATGTAAAGCTAATAATTGACCCAGTTTTACAAAATCA
>NW_022927020.1:0-418 GCF_012274545.1 Fukomys damarensis | reverse complement strand
TTTGTAAATTACTAATCCCCTTAGATACAATTGCTATTCTTTATGCTTTTTTCTACTACATTTTTTCTGACTTTGCTCATACTGTTTTTTTATTACCAAAACGAACTCGAATGCTGGTTTATTTTCTGGGAGTTCAGAAGTCTCCTACCTCTAGAAATGCCTCCTAGGCAGACAGCCAAGGGAGCGAGAAAGGGACATTCGTTAGAAGGAGAAGCTCCTTGAGGAAATCTTTTCTTTAGGGGAGGACAGTGCACAATGATTGTCACTTTACCTTCATTATAAAATAATCAGAGAAGAGATAAAATAAGCCAGGACAACTTACTCATTTACCTAAATACATGTCCTCCTTGCTCTGAAAACTTCACTTAGATTGGTAATCACAGGGTTAAGGCCCAGTACTTGTTCCTTGGTGTCCTAT
>NW_022927019.1:0-215 GCF_012274545.1 Fukomys damarensis | reverse complement strand
GTGATAACAGAGCAGAGTCATCTCATGGCAAGAGAGTAAACACATAGAAGCTCAGGACTCCCTCCTTCTTCCAACAAAGCCACTAATTCCGGTGCGGGGCACCATACTGACCTCATCAAAAGATAATTAGCTCCCAAAGCTGTCAACTACCGAGATTAACAACATGTACTGTACTTTGAAAATTTAGTTTTCAATAGATGTATTTATGAGAGAAA
>NW_022927018.1:0-232 GCF_012274545.1 Fukomys damarensis | reverse complement strand
AGTTACCCAAGAAACCTCAAACCAAGAATTTAGTTTAAAATAATATCAGAAATAGCAAAAATTGCAGGGAGGAAAAGATGAAACCACTGACTAGCACTAATGCAGCTTAAAGAAAATGGAGAACCATGTCATATTCAAAACTTATCAGAGGAGGAGCAAGGAGACCCACGTTGGTAAGCAGGTAGCAATTCCAGCTCACCTCCAACCTTAAGCTCTGTGATGGCAGCCTGGA
>NW_022927017.1:0-236 GCF_012274545.1 Fukomys damarensis | reverse complement strand
CACGTTAAGATAAGAATTCTGACTTTAACCCATGAGAGCCAGAGTAATAAATTGCTGATGACAGTGTCTCCTGTATGAGTCACTGGGCAAGAAGGTGTCATTACTTTTCACCGTTTAGAAAGTCATTGCCAGTGACTGGAACACTGAGGAACTTCCAGGCACTGGACATTCCAGTGCTCCTGGCATGCCCCTTCCCTACCGCCAACTCTGCTCCCAGACCCCCTTCGTTTTTGCTC
>NW_022927016.1:0-201 GCF_012274545.1 Fukomys damarensis | reverse complement strand
CCACCAAATGTAAATGAGATATGGCTCTGTGCCCTGAGCTTGCTGTCTGTAATAGGCAATATCTGATGAATTTGCTGGGCCCAGATGACTTGTGCTCATGCAACCAATGCAAAGTGTTTAACTAGTGCAAGCCCACCCCCCTCCCCAGAGTATAACCTGCCCTGCTCAGCATCAAAGGGGGTTCAGTCTCTTTGTGGAGAA
>NW_022927015.1:0-1094 GCF_012274545.1 Fukomys damarensis | reverse complement strand
TAGCCAATATTTAGAAAGCAAATATATATATTCATATACATTATACTTAATATAATATGAATATTATATATTCATATATTTAATATATTCAATATATTAAGCATTCATATATATGAATACATATTATATTAAATTCTTCACTAAAAGTCAAAACAGTTTAACAGAGACTTAGGAGATTTAAACAGTTATATACAATATTCATATACAAAAAAATCCAAATACATTAGATAGGCTATTCTGTGGCCTAATTCAAATGCAAAATGATAGTTTGATGGTTGCTTTAGGCTGCGGAATGAGCTCTATGGATGTTTCTCATTTAAATTTGTAAGAAGCTTTCTTTGGTTATTCCTTCTTTCTTACATTTCTTTTGTGTGCACTGATCTCATTCAGAATTTTTACTACGAAACACATATTAGTCTTTTTCCATGCCATAAAAATATCTGCTCAACATCAATTAAAGACTATCACAAGACATGAAAATGTAAAATTATCAGGGAGCAAAAAAGTGAAAAATCTCTATGACATAGGTTTGGGCAGTGAATTTTTTTGACATGACTCCAAATAATACAAGCAAAAAAGCAAGGGGATTGCATCAAACTAAAAGTTCTGCATATCAAAAGAAACAGTTAACAAAATAAAGAGACAATCTAGAGACTAGGGGAAAATATTTACAAATTATAGGCCTGTTGAGTTAGCATCCAAATTATAAAAGTAATTCTTACAGGGCCAGAGATTTAGCTCAGTGGTACTGCTGCCTGCTTCGCAAGCACAAAGTCCAGAGTTTGATCCCCAGCACCATAAAGAACTCTTATAAGTCAATAGCAAGAAATCAAGTAATCCCAGTAACTGACCAAAAGGATTTAAATAGACATTTTTCAAAGGAAGTATACAAATCACTAGCAAGTATATAAGGACATGGAAATTGTAGTTTTAAACATGATTATGAATCACAGAAATGCAAATTGAAACAATATCATCTCTCTTTTGTTACCTTAATGATTTTCAGTGAAGACAAAGAACTTGTGTTAGAAAATGTGGAGGAAAGGGAACCACTGTATCCTATGGGTAGGAAAATTAAGTGGTGTACCCACTAC
>NW_022927014.1:0-200 GCF_012274545.1 Fukomys damarensis | reverse complement strand
TCAGCATTCATTCAACAAATGAATTTGAGCACCTACCTCACACAAATACTTAAAAGAACTAAATTGTAAAACTCTTAGAAGAAAATGTAGGTGTACATTTTTGTGACCTTAGATTAAACAATGGCTTATTTAAAATTATACAAGGCCAGGGATTTAGCTCAGTGGTTCCGCTGCCTGCCTCACAAGCACAAGGACCCAAG
>NW_022927013.1:0-741 GCF_012274545.1 Fukomys damarensis | reverse complement strand
TTTACTTGTCCTTGTTTAAACTAACTCAGTCAGTGCCCTGGAATTAACTGACAGAAATTAACAGGAGAAGACAAGGCTTGTTCACATGTACTCAGTAATAAGAAACTCCTTGACAGGCTGTGGGTAAAAACTCATATACTAATTTAACAGGAAAAAGGGGGAAAGTCTGGAAGGTTCTCTCAGGCTTTGTGATGTTAATGGGAATTTAAATTCACTGATGTGAATGATGTGGTCAAGTTTCTTTCAAACAGAAAACTCTTTTGGACCAATGAGTTGAGGGAGGTCATGTCTTGTTTTTCAGCTGTGCTTTATTAGGAATGTCTGCTTAAATTTAAATAATGATTCTTTCTGTGGCTGCTGATTGTTCAAATATTGTTAAATAATTTTAATCCCTTCAAAAGCATTTCATGGGTGGTGCAAGAGTCTTCACACCCTTTCTAGTGACTGGGAACACATATTTCTATAGAGGTGCATGGCTGAGCTGTCAAGTAGCACACAGATACCCAGGAGGGTCTCCAGGCCAGCAGCAAACTCATGAGGGCAAAAACAAATGAGATATGTTATGGAATATAGGAAAAAAAATGTTTTCTCTATGTGTTGCTGGGTTCTTGGCTGAAGTCCTTGTATCAGAAGTCAGATTGATAAGTGAACAGCATACCTATTAACTTAATGTATTTTTTTTCATGGCATGAGAGCCTTCAGAAATGAATACTCAAAGAAACAGAGGCACCTATATCCTTG
>NW_022927012.1:0-275 GCF_012274545.1 Fukomys damarensis | reverse complement strand
AGACCTGCCCAGAAGCATCTCTCAGTATATGAGGGTCTAGCTCTTCACTTACCCTGAAAAAAGCCCCCTAACCTAGATTTTTGCCCAGTTAGATGGTAGGGGAAAGGAAACTGGAATTTTACATACAGTCCGTACATTTATGTGCATGAAAGTTTCTGGCCTTTAATAGATACTTCAAATTGTTTTTCTCTTTATTGTCACTCAGGACTTACTCTTAGAGTGGAGAACATCCTGTTTTAGGCATAATTCTTATGTTTATATAACCATTAGTATTT
>NW_022927011.1:0-214 GCF_012274545.1 Fukomys damarensis | reverse complement strand
TGTCTGTAAGCTTGGTCCAGGAACGGATGTGAGTGGGTAAATATTTCCCTTTTCTAGCAATTCTTACAATTAGACAGCAGGGAAATGTTCAGCCTGCAGGATCACTCATAATACATATACCATTCCAGTGACCATTTTGAACGGTTTACCGTTAGATAATCACTACCTCCTCCCAGCAAATCCCCACCCACTTCTATTCCCAGTGAAATAAAAC
>NW_022927010.1:0-627 GCF_012274545.1 Fukomys damarensis | reverse complement strand
CACCGACACCCACCGTCCAACGCTCAGGACACTACTCAGGGAGGACAGCGGGGGGCCTATTCCATCCCCGACATCGAGCGCTAACCCTCCTCGCTGGCCAGTCTCTGCCCGCCATAGCGAGGCCCCCATGGGCAGGTCCGGGGAAACACACATTCGACCCCACCTTCAAGAAAGGTGCTGCCCTCACCTTCGCACGCACAGGCCAACCACCTGGAAGGTGAATTCCGTCCGAGTCATGCTCACCAATCCTAACCCTAACCCTAGCCCACAGCCTGATTCCTCGGTTGCCGTGGGGTGGCACTTGAAATCCTCCCCTGCGCTTAAGTCTCAGGTGCTATCTCATGCTGATACTCACGAGGAAACCTTCAGCCAGACACCCAGGCAGCGAAATCCCAAAGCTATCCTTCTCCGAAATCCTCTGTCTAACCCTAACCCTGTCCGTGAGCCTCGAGGAGGGACTTACATTCCTGCATCATTCCTAAAACTCAGGGTGCAATGAACATCAAGCCTCACCCTCCGTCACACACTACCTTCCTCGGGAAGCCCAACGGGGAATCCGTTCCAGCCCTAAATGTAGCTCTGACACTAGGCGATGGCCCCTCCCTCCCGATTCTGTCAAGGCGGCAA
>NW_022927009.1:0-316 GCF_012274545.1 Fukomys damarensis | reverse complement strand
AAAACTCAGGTCTAGATAGACGCCTGCTAATAGTAAAAAGGACAGCTACTGAAAAAGTTTATTCTGGTCTTTATTCACTAATGGCCTTCTGAGAAGATATATCCCCAGTAAACATGGCTAAATACGTTGTTATAAAATGTTTACATGGGGAAGGAGAGCCACGCCTTCTCCCTCCCCAGCCACCATCACTCCAGTGCCAGGAAGGTAACCCCCATAACTCACTTTACCTGCCCCACACCCCAACCCCATGCATTCTCAGACCTCCTGATTGTGCCAGTCTTTGGACCCACTCTTCAGAGGCAGAGGTGGTCATCAA
>NW_022927008.1:0-200 GCF_012274545.1 Fukomys damarensis | reverse complement strand
GTACAAGATCCCAACAATGAATGTAACTGTACTGTATACCTAAAATGTACCAATAAACTCGATTAAAGCTGAAAAAAAAAAAAAACTACCGAGTTGGATAGCTATTCCATGTTTCCATAGTAATTAACATGAACTTTTAACATAAATGCTTGTCACATTTATTGATGAATGCCACTTTTAGCTTACTGACTGGAGCTTTT
>NW_022927007.1:0-307 GCF_012274545.1 Fukomys damarensis | reverse complement strand
CTGGGTCTTCAGTGATGTCTGTAGTGCCAGCTTCACTAAAGTCCCCAGGTTTTCGCTCTCTGGCTTTCCAAGGCACCACGCTTGCCTGTTTCAACTCTCAATCTGAATACCGTACTTATGTGTCTGTCATTCAGTGACTCCTCTTCCTCCAAACTCCACCAGCTATGAACACTCCCACTCCAAAACACTGTCCTTGTCCTCACTGTCTGGGCTTGACAAACACAGCAGCGTACACATGGCTGTACCTCCGTACACATGGCTGTCACTCTACCTCTACTGCTGGCCGCTCAGCGCCTTTGAGGAATAG
>NW_022927006.1:0-242 GCF_012274545.1 Fukomys damarensis | reverse complement strand
AGGCCTACTGGAGGGATCTTCTCCATGGCTGCCGGCAGCCCTCGCGCCACGTTCGGTACAGAAGAGTCCCTGCCTCGCCAGCAACCTGCACACGGAGGCGGTGCCCCGCCGCGGCCTCCTGATTGCCTGGGGTAGCCTGTGGAGGACGTCCTCATTGGCTGGAGCTTGGCGTTTCAATAGATTGGTGACACTGGCGGGCAAATTGGCTGTAAGTTTCTCCGATTGGCCTGTCTGGCAGAGCT
>NW_022927005.1:0-219 GCF_012274545.1 Fukomys damarensis | reverse complement strand
AAAAATATCTTTCCTTTCATGAAATAACTTTTCAGAAAACCCTTTTTCAAGGAGGATATATTACCTCCTCCATTTCTGAGACTATCTTTTATTGCCTCCTCAAGTAGAAAATTCCCAAGGACACTATACTCTCATTCTTGTGATCTGTAGTATTCTTTTTTTTTTTAAATTTAAGCAAAGACATTAAGCACTTTGAGGTATGAAGCACAATTAGAGGGG
>NW_022927004.1:0-227 GCF_012274545.1 Fukomys damarensis | reverse complement strand
TCTGACAGGGTGAGGAAGGAGGGTTGCATGTCTGAGTCCAGCCAGAGCAATTTAGTGACTTAGCAATATCCTATCTCAAAATAAAAAATTAAAAAAAAAATTTAAATGGGATGGGATTTGGTCCAGTGCATGGGCAGTTCAAACTTCACTACCAAAAGAAAAAGAAAAAAAAAAAAGCAAGCAAGCAAGCATGCATAATCAAATTAATTAAAAACATAGTTACTCAT
>NW_022927003.1:0-206 GCF_012274545.1 Fukomys damarensis | reverse complement strand
TATCAACAACACTATATAATACTGGTTGGAGGGTGTGGTCAGTTCTGTAAGATAAGCAAAAGAAAAGAGGTGATAGAAGACCGATAGGTAAGAAGATAGATAGACAGACAGATAGGCAGAAGATAGATGAGATAATTTTCATGTGCATCACATAATACATATAATATGCATTAAAAATAACAAACCATTTTCCGCAGAGAACTGAC
>NW_022927002.1:0-204 GCF_012274545.1 Fukomys damarensis | reverse complement strand
GTCTACTATACTCTTGTTATTTTGTTATTTGCTCCATCTGCTCTTTGGTTTTGTTTTGTTTTTTTATTTGCTTTCCCTTCTTTATTATCTAGCTGGTGTTGTTGCAGTGTTTTGATGTTGTTGTTGTTGTTTTGCTGTGCAGAGGATTAAACCACGTCCTTGCACTGAAGAGCATTTTCAAATTCCATTTCATTCACACTGGTT
>NW_022927001.1:0-1306 GCF_012274545.1 Fukomys damarensis | reverse complement strand
TTTTTTTTTTTTTTTAATTTATTGTGTTGGTACCAGGGATAGAACTCATGACCTGGCGCTTCAAGAGGCAGGTGGTGGCACCACTGAGCTAAAAATCTCCAGCCCTGGAATGGAAATCTTATGAAAAGGACAAATGACATGTACCAGGGCATCAGAAAAACTACAAAATGATGCTAGGTGTGGTGGCACACACTTGCATTTGGGAGGCTAAGGCAGGAGAATAGAAAATTTGAGGCCAGTCTAGGCAACTTAGCAAGACTCTCAAAACAAAAAGTAAAAAGGGCTAAATAGCTCAGTGGTAGAGTACTTACCTAGTATGTGAGGCCCTGATTTCAATCCTCAATGCTTCAAAAGAAAAAAAAAAAAAGAAACGAAACTACAAAGTGCCCAGCTGGTCAGGGGTAGCGGAAGGCTGCAGTAGATGAAGGTACACAAGTAAACAAGGAGCCATGGAAAAACCTTGTATTCCAGAGTAAGGAATCTGGACACGCCGAGGCATTTAGTAATATGACTCACTGAGGCATTTTAGGCAGTGAAGTTTTATGATTTTATTTGCATGTTAGAGTGCACTTACAGCAGTAAGCACAGTGAAAGGCAGATCAAGAGGAGAGTTGGAGCAGAAATCTGCGACAGTAGCAGAAGCAAGAGAAAAGGATAAGAGCCTAAAAGGTGGTAGTAAGCAGTGGGCTGTTATCGCTGAGAGCTCTAAAACGTTCGCCAATGAGGTAGGAAAAGATAGAGCTAAAAGGGGGCCCAAGACAAATC
The DNA here is from genome assembly GCF_012274545.1 of Fukomys damarensis. Classification (NCBI taxonomy): domain Eukaryota; kingdom Metazoa; phylum Chordata; class Mammalia; order Rodentia; family Bathyergidae; genus Fukomys; species Fukomys damarensis. The sequence continues at coordinate 541 of NW_022927001.1, read as the reverse complement.
CAAGGGTCTCAATTACACAAAAGATAACTGGTGGACTAATATGAGATAAAGTCTTCAAGAGGCAGTGCATACACACGTGTATGGGGGTGTATATGTGTATGTGCAGGAGAGGGGCAGGTTAAGATGGTGAGCTGAGTAAATACCCAGGGTTTATGCTGGTGCAGACACAGGACCATGTACAAGTCTGTGCTGAAGGGCCTACTAGAAGTGCATAAAGCCAGAGTGGTCTGGGTCAGAAATAAAGTTCCTTGAGACCTTGAGAAGCGAGAGGAAAGCCAACCAGCAGAGCAGAGGAAGAAGGATGCTCACAGGAGGAGAAACTGCAGGAATGGTTGAGTTTCCAAGGAAATTAAAAGACTACATACAACAGGGAATGCAAAATGCCCAGTGGACTTAGCTTTAGCAAAGTGCCAGGGTGCTCTTTGCCTGAACAGTTTTAAAGAAGCTGACTGATATCCTATAGATTGGAAAGCAGATAAGAAGGAATAATTCGTAAGACTCCAAGAATATTCTTCCAAGAAACTTGTCTGTGAACAAAAAA
>NW_022927000.1:0-254 GCF_012274545.1 Fukomys damarensis | reverse complement strand
GCTATGCACAAGAAGTAAGAAAGTCACGTGACCAACTATGACCCGTGCCATTGGCCAGGCCAACTCCATATTCCATTCTTGGGTCATCTCACATGGTTCATCAGTGTAGGAAAGTAGGTAGGAATTGATGGGTTTTGTTTTTTAATATCATATATTTAATTAAAATTGTATGAATGTTCATTTTTTAATAATGGCTGCTATCTGACTGGCAAAACCTCCCCACCTCTTCAAAATGCCTCTCACAGCCTCCTCCA
>NW_022926999.1:0-292 GCF_012274545.1 Fukomys damarensis | reverse complement strand
GTGATAAGTAAGAAGGTCCAATTTTATTACAAAAATCAACTTTTCCAAAGAGCTTTCCCATGTCTTTCAACTTTCCCTATGGATAGGGTTGTAGATTACAGCCTACACTATTATGAGGAATTAAAGAGAAATTCACCATGTCTGCCACAAATAATCGTTCCATTTTCCTATGAAATATAATTAAGACATTTGTTATTACAGTCTGGGACACAGAAGAAGTAATGAAGATTTCTAAAGTTCTAACGACAAGTCAGAAAATTGGGAAGATAACAGTTCACCTGAACCCACCCTC
>NW_022926998.1:0-348 GCF_012274545.1 Fukomys damarensis | reverse complement strand
TTCACAATAGCATCCCCCCAAAAAGAAATATCTAGGAATCAATCTAACGAAGGAAGGAAAAGACCTCTACACTGAAAACTACAGCATGCCGAAAAAAGAGATGGAAGAGGATATAAGAAAATGGAAAGATAACCCCTGTTCCTGGGTAGGAAGAATCAACATATCGAAAATGGCCACACTATCAAAACTGCTATACTGATTCAATGCAATGCCGATTGAAATTTCAACACTATATTTCACAGAACTAAAAGGAGAATCCAAAAATTCATTTGGAAACAGAAGAGGCCTAGAATAGCAAAAGCCATGCTAGGCAACAGACACATGGCAGTGGGTATAACAATTCCCAAT
>NW_022926997.1:0-211 GCF_012274545.1 Fukomys damarensis | reverse complement strand
ACTTAGTATCCTGTCATTAGGTTCAGGAAGGAAAATAGGCTGGGGTAAACTAGAAAAACAACTGGAAGAAATGCATCAAATGTCCTAAAATCCCAGAGAACATACATAGAACATGTAGCACTGTTTGTAGGACCTGCCAGATATTGAGATTTTCAATCATTCATTTGATTTTGGTGCTGTGTGCTGGACTGATAAAAATAAAAGTGCTACT
>NW_022926996.1:0-221 GCF_012274545.1 Fukomys damarensis | reverse complement strand
TATAACAAAGGCCTGAGGTAAATCAGCTTAGGAAAATTCTGGCTCAGTTTTGGAGGTTTCAGTCCACGGTCGCTTAGCCCTTTGCTCTTGGGCCAATAGCAAGGCAGTGTGTTGTGAGGGAAGCTCACGTCGGAGGCTGCTCACCTCACCTCACGGCGGCTGGAAAGCACGGTAATAGAGGAAGGGTCGGGCCCCAGCACTGCAATGTAGAGCACACTCTT
>NW_022926995.1:0-952 GCF_012274545.1 Fukomys damarensis | reverse complement strand
TTTGCTCTCTCTCTCTCTCTCTGTGTATATATATATATATATATATGTATATATTAGTGTTTCTCATATAAGAGAAACCATGCAATATTTAAGATTGTGTGTCTGGCTGACTTCACTTAACATTATGTTCTCAAGTTGCATCCACTGACCTGTGAATATCCCAAATTTATGCTAATTTGATTCATCTTAGTTTGTTGAAAAGAAATCTTTGTGTTATCCGTTTGTTTCTTCTTTGTAAGAATCTTTTTATCTATGTCTTATACTCAATAATTTGAAGATATGAAGTTATTATTATTCTCTCATTTTGTTGTAAAATTTGATTTATTTTTTCATAAAATAAAAAAAATTATTGGCCATTTGTATTTATTTTTCTTGAAAAGCCTTATTGAGATATAACTTGCATAGTCATGGGTTTTAAAAAATAGCTACATATTTTTTGAACAGATAGCACACATATGTAGGCACAAATTCAAAAGGGTACTTTGTGAAAAATAGGACTCCATTATTCCTTGGTCAGCTAAAAGGTTTCCTAGAGATAACCAATATTACCATTTGTATATGTATTTTACAGAAATATTTTATGCATTCAAACAAATACACACATGTACTTTTCAAACAAAAGTGTATATGAAATGCACATATTGTATGATGTATGTTCAACTTCTTAGCTTTTTATCTAATGCATTTTGTAGGCTGCTCTGTATTGGTACCTATTGAGCAGCTTAATTCTTCCTAAACAGTTGCCCTATATTCCATTTAATAGATGTGCCTTGACTCATTCAACCAGCATACTATGATAAGCACTTACATCTTTTTCACATTTTGTCATTATAAACAAAGCCCAGGACTGTCCTTCACCTTGCACATGTGAAAGGAAATCTGTAGGCTGCATTTCTGGACATGAAGTAGAAGGGTCTAAGTGTGTGTGTGTTTGTCTGCTGTATTTGTATTG
>NW_022926994.1:0-519 GCF_012274545.1 Fukomys damarensis | reverse complement strand
CAAAGCTGGAGGGCAGAATCATACTCAGCCTGGGTCTGAGGGTTCTTGCTTGTTCCGGGGATCCCTGGTTGGGTAAGGGTAGGGTAAGTGTTTGTTGAGAAGTGGTGTGGGGGTGAGGGATTACTGCCTTTGACCCCATGACCCACTAAGGATATCCCAAGGAGAAGAGCAGCTTGCAGAAGGGCCAAAAGCATTTACCCTACACATACCATTAGCATATTGCTGTGGGTTTATTCACTAACCCCACACTACAAACCCAAAGGGGAGTAATTACAAACCCAAGGGGAGTAATCCCCCTTGCCTCCAAGATAATGGATCTAAAAAAACCTCAAGCCAGACAGTGAGTCAGTTGGAGTCATGGATTTTGGTTAATTCCATGGTGACTCCGCCCGCTGAGGCCTCTTGGCTGTCAGCATCCAATGCCTGCAGGGATGTCTGTCTTCGAGTAGACTCTTCACACTGCTGTGGTCATGTGTGAGATTGGATATTCTTGGTTAAATATTCACATGGTATAAAAGA
>NW_022926993.1:0-230 GCF_012274545.1 Fukomys damarensis | reverse complement strand
AGCATTTTCATTGTTGCTTCTGAACATTCCCGATTTGACTCGTAAGCTCTCCTGTGGAATTCTGTGCATGTCTCCTTCTCAGAGGCCTCTTCCCTGTCCATCCACTTCACAAAGGCCCCGCCCCCAGCACAGGCACCCACGCCCCCATGCTTTATCTTCCCCCCTCATTCTTCTTATTGCCTGCCTAGTTTCTTTCCCCAGACTGGGTGCTCCATGGGGCAAGACCTTCA
>NW_022926992.1:0-330 GCF_012274545.1 Fukomys damarensis | reverse complement strand
AATCCTAGCCATGACCCTAACCCACAACCTGATTCAAAGATCCCAAAGGTGGTACTTGAAATCCGGCTCTGTGGCTAAACCTAAGGCAAAATCTCATGCTGCTACTAACTAGGATACCCACAGCCCAATACCGAGGTAGACAAACTCCCATCCTATCACTTACAGGAATCGTACCCCTAACACTAACACTAACCCGGACCCTCGAGGAGAGACATATATTCCTACATAATTCCTAACTCTGAACATCAAATTAACACCAGCACTCACCCTCAAACACACACTACACTACAGAGGGAGAAAAATAGCGAGCCTATTCCATCCCCTATATCT
>NW_022926991.1:0-647 GCF_012274545.1 Fukomys damarensis | reverse complement strand
TCATAGATTCCTATCAGTCTCATACTGTTCTTCTTTGCATAATCTAAGAATATTTGGATCAATTTCTCATACTCCCTCATTGTTTCTAAGAGGTCTCTCTTTTCGTGGTCACTGACTACCATCCTATCTTCTACATCTGAAATTCTATCTTCATAGTTATCTGTCCTGCTGTGAATACTTTCTATAGAGTTTTTATTCTCTTGGGTATCTGTTTGAATCTGTTGCATGGATTCCATTTCTTTCCTATATTGGGCATTCTAGATTTCCATTTCTTTCCTATGCTGTGCATTCATGGTTTACATCATGGTCCTGAGCTCATCTATTTTTTTATCTGTTTCTGTTCTAGAGACTCTAATAATGTATTTCATTTTTCTCACCATCTCTATAGTTATCTAGGAGATTATTTCTGTTTTGAATTTTTCTAGAGCCTCATTTATCTGGTTTTAAAAAAAATTTCCTGTGCTATAAGTTCAGTGTATGCAGATGGCTGATTGTCAGAGATTTCCACCCAAGTTTACCTTTGGTGGGGAGGAAGTCTATGTTTGTATCTTGTTTAAATGTCTTCTCATTTCTATTTTTGTCTCCATTGGTACTGTCCTTGGTTTAATTCCTGGGTTAATATTTCAATCTTCCAGATATAGCTGGTC
>NW_022926990.1:0-491 GCF_012274545.1 Fukomys damarensis | reverse complement strand
ATATGCAGAAGAAAAAATAGGATAAAATGATAAAGTCGACAAATGTTTGTAAATGGTAGTAGATTAGGGATGAAGGGAGGGCAGGGACAAGGGCTAAACATGAGAAACAAGAACTGTCAAGTAAAGGTACAAGACAACAACAATGAATATAACTGTACTGTATACCTCAGAAGGACCAATAGACCTAATGAGGAAAAATGAATGTCCCCAACAGCACCATGCTAAGATGTGAGGGTGTTTCACTTGGAAGAAATGAACATTCATGTTGGACCCTACCACCACTCTTAGCAGAAGCAGGGCCATCTGAGGAAAACAAGGCTCCCTGTGAGCTGGTTTCCTCACCTGAGAAACAGTGTCCTGCTCATGTTGGTTATAGGACCTGCTGGAGGACCTTCCCAAAAGCTGGAGCTGCAATGTTGCCCCATGGGCAAGGCTGAGGCCCCCTTACCCCTTCTCATCACAGGAGCCTCCAACTAGCAGCACAGTCCTTG
>NW_022926989.1:0-243 GCF_012274545.1 Fukomys damarensis | reverse complement strand
TAATGAAAAACATGATATATTTTTCTTAAATGCTTACATTTTTTAAGGATGATCTATGGAAAACAATAGTGGTGGGTAACTAACCCAGTACAAATGAAATGAATGGATAATTTGCGAATATATTATTTTGGAATATTATCAGAAAGCCATACATAATAACTTTGAAATATGCAAAATTACATCAGCATTTTTTGTAGTACTTAATGATTCCTTGATTTCTTTTTTTTCTCATTGAGTTTATTG
>NW_022926988.1:0-1732 GCF_012274545.1 Fukomys damarensis | reverse complement strand
TAAATCACATCCTGCAGATAAAATAAAGAGGGAACATGGGCCAGGGATTTAGCTCAGGGGCACTGCTCCTGCCTTGAAATTGCAAGGTCCTGAGTTTGAGCCCCAGTACTGGGGTGGGGGAAACCACTTATGAGAACCTAAATAAACTGGGCTCTGTGCCAGGAGAGATAACCAGCAATATGGAGGCAAACGTCTGGATCCAACTCAAGTTTAAGCTACTCAAAACTTAATAAACAAAAACCACACAGGATGCTTTGTGTGCACCTGCACCATGGAACCCCGTACCCTTGGACCACCCCTAACCCACGGGGCAGGTACCGTGCAGACCCACAGGGCCACCCAGCTAGTCTGGGCCCAGCTCTGCTCCCAAGCACCCCACTCTGCTTCTGCAATTTCTACAGGCGAAGGCCAAAGCCTCCCTCATGCAACTAAACAGACCCTGCCAAATACCAGCTGCTACCTTTCACTTCCAGGCCCTCCTGAATCTGGCTTCAAACCTCTGCACTCTGCTACAAGCACCCCATCCAAAGGGGGCAAGCAACAGCACGTCAGCAAGCCTGGGACGCCCCTTTTCCTGTTACCCCCCTTAATTTCTGGTACATTAAAAACAAATGAGGCTGGGGATTTAGCTGAGTGGTACCACGCTTGCAAGGCAAGTGCTAAGTTTGATCCCCAGTACCAAAAAAACAAAACAAAAACAGGCTTGTCCATCTTGTAAGAAGCAACTGCACAGGCCCGAAAGTCTCTGCTTTTACTGACAGCAGCGATGACCACGGTCTTGCAACACACAGCTTGATCTGCTTTTCTTCTACTTCCAAAATACCCTTAAATGAACCAAGCCTCATTGTACTTACTGTAATTTGACTACCCTGTCATAGTAGAGCTCATTATCTCCATCTTATGCTTTCATAATAGAAGCTGAAGGAAAACAAGAAATCTCACCATTGAAAACAACACTCCTGCCACCCAGGGTTCTGCCAGACTCTACTTTACCCTCATCACAGGGTTTTTTTGTGATTTTTTTGAGACAGTGTCTCACTTTTGTAGTTAGACTGACCTGGAACTCACTGTGTAGCCCAGGCTGGTCTCGAATTCAGTCAGTGATCCTCCTGTCTCAACCTCCCGAGTGCTGGGATTACAGGTGTGCACCACCACGCCTGGCTCTCATCACAGGTTTTTATAAACTCAGGCTTTTTTTTTTGGTACTAGGGATCGAACTTGGGACCCTGTGCTTGTGAAGCAGGCGGTAGAACCACTGAGCTAAATCCCTGGCCCAACAACTACCGTGTCAACCTGAGCTGCAGCATCAAGGGCTTAACCAACAGTCCAAGTCAGCAGACAGCTCCCAACCCTCCTCATTCCTCCTACAGAGGTGCCAGACACCTGAACAAGTGACACGGTCCTCTCGAGAGGGAGACACCAGGTGCTGTGGCAAAGCAGATGGCCCCGGTCACATCCATTCCCTGCACTGCAGCTCCCACCCACTCTCACCTTCCCTCACATGGAAAATCAGGGGCACAGGTTTTGTGTTAGTTATAAATTATTTACCACAAACCTCAGTTTTGTTTGTTGGTTTGTCCTTGAGACAGGGCCTCATGATGTAGCCCAGGCTGGCCTTGAACTCACAGGATCCTCCCGCCCCAGCCTGGATGGTGCTGGGATGGCAGGTGTGTGCCACCACACCTGGCTGTACCTCATAGCTAACTGAGCCATGCTCTGAACAGCTCTGTCC
>NW_022926987.1:0-207 GCF_012274545.1 Fukomys damarensis | reverse complement strand
GTGTAAGTTGGGTATAGTGGTACATGCACTCAGGAGGCTAAAGCAGGAGAATCACTCAGTGTTGAAGGCCAAGCTGAACTGCAACATGAGACCCTGTCTTAAAAACAGCAACAAACCGAAACAAAAAATGAGTGATTTGTGGAAGAAAACATTTTTAGCATTGAAAAACATGGAGACATCTTAAAATTACTAATATCCATGTATCAT
>NW_022926986.1:0-214 GCF_012274545.1 Fukomys damarensis | reverse complement strand
CAAAAATGGGCATCTGAAATGAACAGATGTTTCTCAGACAAAGAAGTAAAAGCAGCAAATAAACATATGAAAAAATGTTCAACATCGCTGGTCATTCGAGAGATGCAGATGAAAGCAACACTGAGATTCCACCTCACTCCAAAAAGAATGGCTGCTCTCAAGAAATCAACCAATAACAAATGCTGGTGGGTCTGTGGAGAGAAAGGAATCCTTC
>NW_022926985.1:0-264 GCF_012274545.1 Fukomys damarensis | reverse complement strand
CTTTAGACTTTCTTCCCTTAAGAATCTCCTTCTTGGCCAGGCATGGTGACACACACATCCTATCCTAGCCCTCGGGGATGTAGGAGGACGGCAAGTCTGAGCCCGGCCTGGCCAATTTAGCAACTTAGGGAGACTCTGTTTTAAAAGAATAAACAGGAGGAGAAAAAAATTCAATAAAATGGCTGCTATTACATTCACCAATTATAAGAGTGAACATCTCACTTCACAGGAATATAGTAAATCCAGCTGATATGCTGGCAGAGT
>NW_022926984.1:0-731 GCF_012274545.1 Fukomys damarensis | reverse complement strand
CTGTTTATTACTTTTAAGAGTTTTTTTGTGGAGTTCTTTGGTCTCCTATGTAAGTATCATATCATTGCACATAATGATAATCTGAATTCTTCCTGTCCTATATATATATTTTTATATTTCTTTCTCCTGCCTAATTTCTCTGAACATTTTTTCAAATGCTACATTGAATAGCAGAGGTGATAGTGGTCATCTTTATCTTGTTCCTGATTTTAGGAAGAATGATTTTAGTTTTTCACCATTTAGTATGATTCTGGCTATTGATTATTCATAGATAGCCTTTATCACATTTAGGTATTGTTCTGTACTTGTTTTATTGAGCATTTTTATCACCAAGATGTGTCAGATTTTGTGAAAAGACTTTTCTGCATCTATTGATATTATTATGTGGTTTTTGTCCTTGCTCTTCATGTGATGCACTACATGTATTGAATTGTATATGCCATCCTTACATCTGTGGAATAGAACTTGCTTGATCATGATGTGTCATCTTTTTGATAATGTGCTGCATTCTCTTTGCCAGTATCTTGTTGAGGATTTTTGCATTTATGTTCATTAATGAGATAACCTATGTTCTACTTTTTAGTTGGTTCTTTATACAGTTTTGGGAACAGGTGATAAATGGTTTCTATTAATACATTGGGAACACTACATCCCTTTCAATTTCTATAAAGAGCTTGAAGAATATCAGCAACAATATCTCCTTAAATATTTTGTGCAATTCAGCTATGAAT
>NW_022926983.1:0-542 GCF_012274545.1 Fukomys damarensis | reverse complement strand
TGTTATCGGTTGATTTCTTGATAATCAGCCATTCTTTCTAGGGTGAGGTGGAATCTCAGTGCTGCTTTCATCTGCATCTCTTGAATGACCAGTGATACTAATTTTTTTCATGTATTTATTTGCCACTTTTACTTCTTTGTATGTTCATTTCAGACAACCATTTTTAAATTTGGTCTTTATATTTGGGGGGGTCTGATGTTTTTTGAGTTCTTTATATATTCTAGGTGGTAGTCCTTTGTCTGAGGAGTAGTTGTTAAAATTTTTTTCCACATTGTAGGCTGTCTCTTGGCTCTATCGGTGATTTCTCCTGCACTGAAATAACTTTTTAATACAATGAGATCCCAGTTGTTTGTTTATGCACTTTTTAAATAAATTGGAATACTACTCAACCATAAAGAAAGAGAAACTAGAGATATTTATATCTAAGTGAATGCACATTGAGGCCATACTCTTAAGAAAAATTAATAAGTCCCACTTCTGTAAATACTGAATAGTTTCTCAGGTGTGAAAATCTGAAAGTGTAAATAAGGGTCAAATATATA
>NW_022926982.1:0-274 GCF_012274545.1 Fukomys damarensis | reverse complement strand
TCCAGTCTCTTGCCTGAGCTCTGAGGGCAGCATTTCTCCCGAATTATTACTGGCTTCATGAAGCGGGAGAGGCATTTTGGCTTCTCCTGAGACTTCGGGGTGGCCAGGGTGACACACCCACCCATGGGAGGGTCTTCCAGGAAGTGTGCTGCTGCTGAGTCCTTAAAACTTCACCAGCCGGGCGTGGTGGTGCACACCTGTAATCCCAGCGCTCCAAGGCTGAGGCAGAGGATCGCTGTGAGTTCGAGACCAGCCTGGGCTACACAGTGAGTTC
>NW_022926981.1:0-225 GCF_012274545.1 Fukomys damarensis | reverse complement strand
TGACACCACTTACCTGTGTAAAAGAAGGACATTTATGTATATGTAAGGATGATTATGCTATAGGCTGCTGGTTGCTAAACAAAATCCACATTCTCTACTTCCCAATCACATAGCCAGATTATAAAGACTAGCCTCCCTTCAGTAAAATCGTGCATTGAGCTTGAGCTTGAGCTAGGGAAGGGGATGAGTGCGGAGTGTACATTTCAGGTCTGTCCATAAAAGCCT
>NW_022926980.1:0-399 GCF_012274545.1 Fukomys damarensis | reverse complement strand
CCAAGCCATGACACATCTTACCCAACTCCCTTTGACAAGAACTGGGGAGGTCTCACCCCCTACACCGCCTACACCCCCTACAGGGACTCGGAATTTCTCTACTTTTTATGTCACCTGGCCAAAATTCTTGTCCATTTTCCCATCAAGTTTCCAAGTCAAGTACAAAATATTTTGAGGACAAAGGGATTTGGTTCTGTTGAAATCCTTGGCAAGTACTTGGTTCCAAATAGTTGGGTGTAGGCTACTGGAAGAAAAACTGTGCCTCATTCACCCCCACACCCACAGAGCACAGCACAGTTCCTACATAGTAGGCTGTTAATAAATGCTAAAAATAAAAAATTGGGATTAGAGAGTCAAGAGAACAGGTTTCTAGTTTACTCAACAAGCTGAAAGATTGCA
>NW_022926979.1:0-201 GCF_012274545.1 Fukomys damarensis | reverse complement strand
AAAGCTGAGGGTACAGGGAAGCCAAAGTTCTAGAGCTTATAAACAGACTTCTGTGAAGGAAGCACAGACGGAATACTGTCTACCTAGAAGTCACTTCTTGATTGTGTAGATTAATTATCACATCTGACTAAGGAAAACAGCCAAGGCCAGATAAAGAGCCTCCCCAAAATTTAGAAAGGTTTTTAGTGCTCACTCATGATG
>NW_022926978.1:0-232 GCF_012274545.1 Fukomys damarensis | reverse complement strand
TCTCAGAATATGGTCAAAATATAGACACATTTTCTGCGTGCCAGGACACAGCACACATGGCTTTGAGTCCAACTGCCAATAGAGTCCTTGTTCTCAACTGGAACCTCCTGAGGTTGGCCTCTACTTTTGCATTTCTATCACCATTCTTGTCCTCTGAAATGTAACCATGTTTTCCACTCATCCTTGTTTACTGTGCTTGCAGCATTCTACAGTTTCTCTACCCAGAATCTCC
>NW_022926977.1:0-851 GCF_012274545.1 Fukomys damarensis | reverse complement strand
TTTTTTTGTCTAAGCATTGGCCTCTTTTGGACATTTCATGCTAATGAAATCGTCTTTTTAAACGGAAGAAGAATTTGCCTCAATGGAAATTCCATTTGTACATCTTTTCTTGAGTAGTTTAAGAATGTAACTGAACAATAAGGGGTAGGATGAAAGGATTGTTCTATGTTCTGGATGTCAAATGATCTTCTTTTTCTCTTTGTATTTTATTTTAGTGAGCCTGTCATGGCTGAATCACCAAGCGAAGTTTCTGGCAATCTAGACACTCTGGAGGCCAATGATGAGGGTTAGTAACTCAATAAATCCTTGAAAACTAGAACTATATTTACTGTGGTTAGCCCCTGGGGAAAAGAACCAAGTCACGTGAAAACAAGTTGATATCAAATTTCTAATAACTTTAGGCTCCCTGCAAATTTGCTTTTCAGGTTTCTAATCTCTTCTCTCCCATCTCCAATTTTTATTGTCTAAAGACTTCTCCAAGGCCCCAGGAGCTTCTTCAGAGATGGTTACCAGGTTCTACTGACTCAGGCAGAAATATTTCTGCTTAATCAGAAAAATAAACAGAGCATCCTATAATCTGACAGATTCAACTGAGGTTTTACTGTAGATAGTAATCTAGATTTAACCAATGGAAGAATTTGTAACTTGAGGAGTAAATGGGGTTAGAAACAAAAGATGCCACGGCGGGCTTCTGTTAAGTAAGATACAATTTACAAAAATTCTCCTTTGAAACACTTATTCAGATGTGCTGCCCAAACTGTGGTGCCAAACTGTGATGATGAGTGACAGGTGACCATGAAAGGAATCATACAAAGAGAGAGATAAGTCACAATAATAAGATTTTTTTTTTT
>NW_022926976.1:0-209 GCF_012274545.1 Fukomys damarensis | reverse complement strand
AGGAGGGACTTATACTCCTACATCCTTCCTCACACTGAACGTGCAATTAACACCAACACTAACTGTTCAATGCTCATAACACTACTCAGGGAGGAAAATTGGAGCCCTATTCCATCCCTTAAGTTAAGCGGTAATGCTCCTTGCTGGCCCGTCGCTACCCATTATATCCAGGCCACCATGGGCACTTCCCGGGAAACACACATTCGACC
>NW_022926975.1:0-216 GCF_012274545.1 Fukomys damarensis | reverse complement strand
TAATGACACTGATTAATTATGGAAACATTGAGGAATTATTTATGAGATACGTTTTTTTGCGTACAGAGCTGACCGCACTCTGTGTTCAGCAAGAGACCCCTCAGAATGTTTTACCAGAATGGAGCTTTCCTTGGCCCCACTTTAATGAGCACACAAGTCTGCCCGGAATCAGTATTATTCACTAATTGTATCACACTTGTTCTGCTGAGGAGGTGA
>NW_022926974.1:0-271 GCF_012274545.1 Fukomys damarensis | reverse complement strand
CCAAATCACAAATTATTCAACATCAAAAAATAAAAACCAATTGTTATTTTTTCTGCATTCACCGGATGCCCCTTGTAAGCACTGCGGGCCTGACTTTGGTTTGTCTGGCCCTTTGCTATGGGTACAGCCCGCTGTGCAAGCTCTCTCCTCATGTGGAGCTGAAACGCTGTCACCGAACCCCAGGGAACACCCCGGGTGACGAGAGAACGCGCGCTCTGGCTGGAAGGCACCTTCAGACTAAGGGCATCAGAAGCTGCTGCCCAGCCCTGCC
>NW_022926973.1:0-330 GCF_012274545.1 Fukomys damarensis | reverse complement strand
GGGGATTGAACCCAGGGTCTCCGGTATGCTAAACACAGTCTTGGTCACACAGCCCTATCCCAATCCAATGTTTAGTTTTAAAATCGGTATCATCCCTGATAATTTAAAACTTTACGTTTGCTGCACTGCAGGCTATCCAACTTCTTGGGTTGCAGCCGTCTGTGCGTGTGTGTGTGTGTGTTCACATGTACGTGCATACAAGCATGGGTTAAATCCTAAAAACCTACTTACAGCGCACAGAACACTTCTGAATTCCAAGCTCCTGCGTATATGTAGGCAGCAGCATATACTGTACCAAATATGGTATTAATTTGAAGTTATCTGTTATAT
>NW_022926972.1:0-2593 GCF_012274545.1 Fukomys damarensis | reverse complement strand
AAAAAAAAAAAAATCAAAACCGAAACAAAAAAAAATAGGAAGATGGTGAATATACAATCACCATTTTAGAAAACTCAAGAAAAAGGCCATGGGCTATTCAAATAAATAAGTGACTTCGGAATGATGGCGTACGGATCACTGTAGTAAGATCAAGAGCCTTGCTGCCCAAAGTAGTAATATGAGAATATGCATATATTTGTTATTATAACTGAAGATAAAAATTAAAATGAATTTGAATACATACTACAGTGCACTTGTAGAGAAAGCCAAAGGATCTATGTATCACAAAATTGTGCAAATTGGTATCCTCTCTACCTATTGTTGCATTTATGCACATTAATTGTAGAAATTAATGAGTTTCTCTGTAACGCTTCTATACATACATGCATATATTGTGGTTTTTGGAAAGTGATCGTCTTGAAACAGAAAGCTACAGAAAATGTAAACTTGGGGGGCTTTTGCTTGGCTTTTTGTTGTTGGTTTTGGTTTCCCGCCCCCCAGGCTCTTGCTTTGTGGTTAAAGCTGGCCTCGAACTCTGTTTTAGGCCAGGCTGTCCTCGAACGTGTCACAATCCTCCTGCCTCAATCTACCAAGTGCAGCAATTACAAGCATGTGCCGCCACCACGCTAGAAAGAAAGTCTAAGTGTGGCTGGTGGGATCCACATGGTCACTGTGCATTTTTTTTTAACATTTTAGAACTGTGTTGTGCCGCCTACTTTGCACCGCATCGTCGTCTCCATTTCACCCCACACGTAGGATGTAATTCCATTGTCTTTTAAGAGCTCAAGTCGAGAGGTTGCCCGGAACTAACTGGGAGGGGTTTTTTCTTCTCCCACGGAACTTTTAACCAGCCAATCAGAAGCCAAAACATGGCTGTACCACCGGAAGAGAATCTGAGTTACCGCCTATGCCAGGCCAGCGGGGGCACCACAGGATCACGCCCTGCGTCGTACGTACCCTCCGGCAGTGGTGAAAGTCCGGATGTGTTGCCGCTGATTTCGGCTTCTACAGTCGGTCCGTGAGTGGTTTAGCTGCGGGAGAAATCCAGACCTCATCCGAAGGTAAGACTATTGAATGAGGGTTTTTTGTTTTGGGGGGCTTTTTTGGTTTTGTTTTGTTTTTATTGTTCTTCAGTACCGGGGGTTGAATCCAGAACCTTCCTTCCCTTACAAGACAGGTGCAGCGCCCCCGAGCTAAATGTACGGCCCTATTGAGTAAGGTTTGAGGGGACTGCCCACCCCCAAAGAAAGAAGGCCCTATGGCCCCGTGCGGGTCAACTGCCTCGGAAGGTTCTGGTTGGGGGTCACCTGATGTAATGACCTCGTAAGGTTTTGGAGAATAAGGGTTTGAAATGAGAGTTAAACCAGGGTGTTGGCTCCCAGCCAACAGAGAGAGGCGTCGGGGACCAGTACAGGGCCCCACGGGAGCTTCGCAGAACTTCCCCACCCCCATATCAGCGGCACACCCCCAACAAGTCTCGGCCTCGGCCGTTAGCCGTGGAAAACCGCAAGCGCGGGTGGCCCGAAATGGTATGACGAACTGCCCTCGCACCCTCCTCCAGCTCGGGAAGGTATTAGACCCTTGGCAGTGACACAAATAAGAGAAATTCCTGTGTCGGGGCTCCGTGGAAACTGACTCCCCAGAACAGTGGAGGACTCACAGAGCCCTCCTCTTGCCGTTAGCCATGGAATCATGGGTATCGCTCACTGTAAAGCGCAAATGCCCCTTCGTTGAACTTTCAGGTTGGGGTAGAATGCATAAGAGCCTTGGTCAAAGGCTACCTAATATAGGTCAGCCCGGAAAGGTGTCTTTCTGAGTGAGGACCTTGAGTTAAAATCAAAACCTTGGACAGGAGCAAAGGGGACTTTCTCTCACAGAACAGAAGGACCTAGAGAGCACTCCGACTGGGACAAAATTTTGTTACGCACAAAGTATTAATTTTTTCATCCCAATTCACTGTCAGAATCTCAGTAGATACACTGTTGGGATGGACTTCTCCTAGTTTTGTGCTTTTTTTCTTTTTCTTTTTTCCTAGTACCTGTTTTCAAGTACGTAAGATTATATTTACTTTGGGGTGTTGGTACATACACAGGATGTATCATGATTTTGTTTTTTCATCCTCTACCTCTCCCATGCCTCACTGCATCTTTCAACTTTTGGTCCCCTTCCCATTTGCACAAGCTCTATTTCCATTCTTTTCTTCAATTCTTTTTCCATCCCCTTCCCTCCCTTTCTCCCTTCCCTCCATCTCTTATTCCACTTCCCATCTGAAAAAGATCTTACTTTCTATTTCCTATTTTTCATTTTGCTCTGTATTTATATTTTGGGTTATCTTATATAAGAGAAGCTATGTGATGTTTCAGCTTGTGTGTCTGATTTACCTCACTTAATATCATGGTCTCAAGGTATCCATTTACCTATGAATGCTTCACGTGTAGCCTTCTTTATGTCACCGTAGTACTTTAGCACATCGCATGAATGAAGCTCTGGGTCTGCACAGGGAGAGGTACCTGACAGTAGCAGCCAAAGTGAGGAGTCATGATGGGGAACCTGAATATTGAGAACAGAGCCCGACAAGTGTTGTTATTCCTAG
>NW_022926971.1:0-403 GCF_012274545.1 Fukomys damarensis | reverse complement strand
TAGCCTCCTAAGAAGTAGGAAAGGGGAACCAAAAACGTTTAGGGCTTCTTCACGCAAGTGAGGAGATACTCTAAAATATCTAAAAAAAGACGATCTCTATCTTAGATCATGCTTATATAAACTGCCCTGGGCATTGTCTTTCATGTGATCAAGGAGGAAATATTATTTATTATTATTCTTCATATGATCAAGGGAGTAGGCACAATAATAAGTAAACTTGTCAGGAGAGAAAGGAGAACCTTACATACATAAACCAGAAAGGGGAGGAAAATTTAACCTAAAACAAAAAAAAATGACAACTTGCTCACAGTTTGATTTAATAAGCAAATGAAAAAGAAGTGAAGGGCTTCTTGCTGACATTATTTTAGATAAAGAAAAGCCTAAATACTCGAACAAAAAAAAA
>NW_022926970.1:0-594 GCF_012274545.1 Fukomys damarensis | reverse complement strand
GACAAAATTCCTCAGTGTCCACCAAGCCTCCTCTCACTTGTTTCTCTAAGCAGGAGCCTGGGGATTGGCCTGAATGGATGGACATGACATTGAGGCCCTAGGCAGTGTGCTGCTGTTTCCACATTTCCCTCAATCCACCCTTCTGGTAACCATGACCACAGTTTCGAACTGCCAACTCATCGCCATTATGAAAGCTGAGCTCTGTCATAGCCCAGACACGCACTGTGCACTCTGCCAGCCTCTGTGGACACTGAATTGATATCTGAGCCTTTCATCGTTGCCTCACTGACTCTGATCCTACTCCTCCCAATACATACCCTCAATATCTATTTCCTCGCTCATTAATTTCAGTCCTACCCAACTCATGTGGACATTGAGACAGTATGACACATTTAACAGAAGAATGGCCTTGGCTCAATGAGTGGAATAAACAGAAGTAGCATAGACTGCCTTTGCGTGCCCTGCCAAATGTCCCTATATGTGTTATACTTCCAAGTGAAATCTATAAATCCCACGTGTTTAAACACAAACTAGTTTCTCTGATGTGAATAAACTCTAATAGTACATAATTTCTCTTAAAGACAAAGTTGACAA
>NW_022926969.1:2191-2446 GCF_012274545.1 Fukomys damarensis | reverse complement strand
CTATGAACTCTATTAGGTGCTAGAGGTGCAAAAATGAACAAGACATAAACTTTCTATGACTCAGATACATTATCATGAGAAAGACCATATACATGAAAATAATGTCTTAAATATAATTTTAAAAATTTAAGATGGAAAAGACATAAATAAGGACTCTGACATCAGATCGTCAAAACTGTGAACCTACGTGCCATAGACTGTACCCCGTCCTCAGATTCATAGGTTGAAATCTTTTTTTTTTTTTTTTAGTGTTTT
>NW_022926969.1:0-484 GCF_012274545.1 Fukomys damarensis | reverse complement strand
TATCCCCAACCTGCACACTCCTATCTTCCTGCTCTAGAATGATCCCTTATCATCTGCCACGTGGGCGCCTATCACACAAACATCTATGCCCAGTTAACATTTGAAGTAGACCTGGGGGAAAAGGAGACTGCATGCAGTGGCCTGAGTTGAGTCCTCTGGCCAAGTCTGAAACACAGAAAGCCCTAAGAAACCTTATTGTGGTCAAAGGAATTTGGACACCTTCATAAAAATCGCTGACTTTACACCCGCCCCCGGTGGTGAGTGTCCACAGTCCTGCTTCTCTTCAGCTCTCTTACCTCACATGCCAGGTCCCAGCTCTCCCTTCCCACTCTTTCCTCATGTTCCAAAATGTCCTCCTTCATAGGAGGAAAGTCCTCAGTTCACAGCACGTCCATCCATCTCCATCCCTTTCCTGGTTCCTTGGGGCCTGCCTTAAATTCCTGTGTAAGGATGTTCCCTCCTCCTGATCTGAAAGGCTCTTTCC
>NW_022926968.1:0-251 GCF_012274545.1 Fukomys damarensis | reverse complement strand
CTCCAAATATTATAAAAATTGTAATTTTTGGATTGTTGGATTAGGTTGTAATTTCTTTTCTCTCCTTTTCCTTCATTGGTACTTATCTTTATTATTTTAACCATCTTCTGGGTTGTGGGCAGCCATCATTAGAGTTCTAGTGTCTCCTGCAGCACCCGGCTGAAAGTGCTGGACTTTGTGGAGCTTGACTTAGATTTGTTTATTAATTGGTGTTTCTTCCCAAGATCTGTGTGGTATCCCTAGCCTTGTAA
>NW_022926967.1:0-204 GCF_012274545.1 Fukomys damarensis | reverse complement strand
TAGGAGGAGGCATTTGCTTGCTACCCAGGTGGCTGCAGCACAGGCTCCTTCTGTTAGAAATCACTTCCCTGTTCAGTACCTCTAAAACATGCAATAGGGTTTAGTGTGGAGTAAATGCACAGTAGTTTGCTGCAGTTGAACAGACAGTCATATTAACCAAGACTTATAAAAAACATAAAACCTGAATCTAGATTTATACAATAT
>NW_022926966.1:0-242 GCF_012274545.1 Fukomys damarensis | reverse complement strand
TTATAGGGTTTACATTATTGATCTCATTCAGGTGGTTATGTTTCATTTTCACAGTTCACATTGCTGATATTGAAAATATGGTAGTGAGGCAGTTGAATTTTAACCTGGATGTAGCATTTCTCTGGTAGGGGAAGTTACCTTTAAAATTCATTTAATTATCTATTCTTGCCCAGGGGGACGGGGTATGTCTGGTCAGCAAGGTTAACAGTGGTTCTTTTCATTTACAAAACTTTTTAGGGAGA
>NW_022926965.1:0-220 GCF_012274545.1 Fukomys damarensis | reverse complement strand
CAATAAACGTCGCCTTGATCAGACTCTTGTCTTGGCGTCCTTCCTTTCTCTCTGCCCCAGCTCTGCGTCGCCAACTCGCCACAGACAAGGAATACCCAGGGCCACTGAGGCAGGAAATCTTCCCTCCAGCCCTCAGTGGGAGCATGGGCCTACTGACACAACACCTTGATTTGGTACCCAGTTTATGCTAAGTTGTTATAACAGCCTCATCCTAGGAAAG
>NW_022926964.1:0-303 GCF_012274545.1 Fukomys damarensis | reverse complement strand
CCCTATTTCTTAGCAGCTTTTAAATTTTATGTGAAAATAAAAATTAGTAACAGTAGTAAGTGAATAAGAATAGCTAACACACTGTATCATTATCTTCATATTACAGGGACACACGCATACTCATGTTTTTAGTAGCACAACTTGTAATAACTACTAGTGGTGTACACCTATAATACCAGATTTCACTAGGCTGAGGCAGGAGAATAGCCATGAGTCAAGGCCAGCCAAATACACAGTAGGTTCGAGGCCGCCATGAATTACATTGCAAGAGGATGTCTCAAAAAGAAAAAGATAATTCTTGGA
>NW_022926963.1:0-664 GCF_012274545.1 Fukomys damarensis | reverse complement strand
AGTCTTTAATTGCACATAGTTAGCCTGCGAAAAGATTGCAGCAATCTGAGGTGTGGGTTCATTCCGACCTCAGCCGTTTTGAATTGGGGCCCAACTGTAGCTGAAGAGGGTGACCAACTTAGGCGGTCTGATTTGGAAGCTTGCAGGTTCACCTCACTGTGCCAGTTGCCCTAAGCAGTCTTTGGCCAGGGCACAAAGGTGTGGGATCTGATCTGGAAAGGCTGTGATCCTTGTGTATCTTTTCAAAAACCCACACGTAAGAGAGTAATGTATAAGGAGTAGTAACAGAGAGGTCTAGTTGGCACATTCCTGTGATATCCCTGTGTACACTCTGTGATGTTAGGGGAAAATGCAGGCAAATAAAGCATGCTTCTGTCTTGAAGCAGCCCTCTGGCTGGTAGAACAGATCCATAAATGAATAATTCACTGTGAATGTGCTGTGATGGTGGAGGGAGAAGTATGGGAATTTAATAACTCATTCCCAAGGCACCTGGGCGTGCCGCTCAGAGCTCTTGGCTGAGTTTTGAGGAAGAGAAATCAGTGAAACTTCAAATGTTGGCAAGGCAGGAGAAGCAAAGGAGAGAGGAGACACTGCCAAGAGGAGGTAGTGGAAAGTCCCAGGGAGATGTAGTTTGAAGAAGATTTGGAGGTGCACAGGAAGGCC
>NW_022926962.1:0-348 GCF_012274545.1 Fukomys damarensis | reverse complement strand
ATAGTCAATATGACTTTCATAAAGCACAGAAAGCTATCAGGAAATAAACTACAAAATTTTTCTGTATTTTATTCATAATTATTTATTAACCAAAAAGTGCTTTCTTTTTGAGAATTTAATATTTAATTGCCAATTTTGTGTGAATAAAAGTAAGAAGAAAGTGTATACAGTTTTTATAGTTTTATCACCTTTACTAGTATTTGAGAAATTACAAATGTTCTCAAATATATCACAATATTTTTAAATAATTGGGTAAAGGTATAATTTTAATTAAGATTACCCATAAGCATATGCCACATTTGGCACAGAACTTGATTTATTATAAGAAATTTATCATGACAAAATATT
>NW_022926961.1:0-241 GCF_012274545.1 Fukomys damarensis | reverse complement strand
ACTTAGACCCAACCCTGACCCTTGAAGCTCACTGTCTTACCTTTGTAAATATTCAGGAGTTTCATATAACTGAAGTATCTGGGATGCAGAATAATGGGTGGAAAAATCCCTGGTGTCAGACTTGCGCTCCATGTTTGAGCAGAGGTGTTCCATGTCAGGAGTGTTTCTCAGATCAGGTGCTACAGATCCTTCAGGTGTTTAAATGTATGTTTGGGAGTTTTAGAAGATTAAGCTTACTTTG
>NW_022926960.1:0-226 GCF_012274545.1 Fukomys damarensis | reverse complement strand
ACACCTATAATGAGAAACTTTGCTGAGTGTTCTGATGGCAGCTTGGTGGCTGTCTCTTTCAGAGTGGTGTACCAATCGTTTGCATGTGAGCTGGAAAGGGTGCACTCTGCATTTAATGTACTTGATCGTGGATCTTACTATTCCTAAGAAAACAGTTTAATTACAACAAATAATTTCCCATTGCCTTCTCTTGTTCTTGTCTCCTCATTTCACATGATGGCTGTGC
>NW_022926959.1:0-606 GCF_012274545.1 Fukomys damarensis | reverse complement strand
CTCTCGTTGTGAACCAAAGTATAACTTGGAAAATTCCTTGAAAGTTTTAGGAAAACAACACCCAGGCATAATACCACAGAAACGCTCAAAGATCTGCTGTCATAATTCAGATCTTTTAATGACATATCTCACAGGTGGTCTTTCCTGGGGGAGGCACCTGGCTGTTGAGGAATCTGTGGCAATTGCACAGGGCATTTATTAGCATACGATTTGTGCATTTTTCCCCCAGTACTGGGAATCGTACTCAAGACCTTGTGCTTGCTAAGCAGGCACACTGCCACTGAGCTAAATGCAGCCCCTGCAGCCATTTATTTTTAAAAGGTTAATTGGGGTGCATTATGGAATGAGATGCTCAGTGTCTACCATTTAAATTACTACAACCTACTACATAACACTTGGCCCATGGTGTATGAAGTAAATTAGCATTTCCTAACTCCTGAAGTCAGTGCCTGCTTACTCTTATTCCCTCAGCCTCATTGTTTTGAAGGCATTGTGTCTTTCAGTAAGATGTTCTATAAAGATGTATGTATTAAATACTTGTAAGATGTAATCTGCTCTTAAGAGCCCAGAATCTGGATGAACTCTTAAGATACAGGCACAGAAGCT
>NW_022926958.1:0-348 GCF_012274545.1 Fukomys damarensis | reverse complement strand
GAGAATGGGAAGCGAGGAAGTAAAATCACTAGAAATAAACAGCACATCAGATAAACTGGTTCTCTTGTCATGAGGATAGAAAAAACGGAACAAAAAAAAAGGACAGAGAAGGTTGGAATGATGCAGTTAGTTTCGATGTTGAAAAAAATGAACTCTATATCCTTACTGGAAAAAGTAAACTCATATGATATACTTAAAGCAACCATATTTTGGATCTATTAATACTAAATCTTTATTTTATATATAAATTTTTAACATGGGTTAAGTCAGGAAGAGCACCGTGACGCCTACAGCAAGGCAAACATTTAAACTCCCATCTATGTGGTTTCAGTTCAGTGTCTTGTAATT
>NW_022926957.1:0-846 GCF_012274545.1 Fukomys damarensis | reverse complement strand
GGGCCTGAGGCAGAGCACTTTTTCTAGAGTGAAGGACAACCCAGGCAGACCAGGAACAGTCCCGTGAGATGCCATTCACACCATCATTGCAGTGTAACCACCAGTAAGTGATGGGGGAAAAGCGGTCCCAGTGCCAGTGTGGAGGCATATTTTACGTCACTGTGGTCACCCCCCAACTAATGGAAAGGCAGGAAATGAGAGACATGGGATATGTCGTACAGTGTTGTGGAAAGTGATGCAAGGAAGAAGCAGGAAAATGAGGAGCATGGATGGGAATAAAATGAAGCCAGAGCATTAAGGACTTTTGGCTGTGAGGAAAGATGAGAGTTCATTGGGCACCTGTTCTTGCAGAGGCTCAAGGGGCACACAAGCCTACACAGTGGGCTCGTATGAGTACACGTGATGCTGCCACGCAGCCAGTAGACTGGGAATTTGGAAGAGAGATCCAAGGAATGGGGGGAACCACCAGCATGAGCTTGGTGGGCCGGGAAATAGTAGATAAGAAGGAAGGGGCTTCTCTGAGAGGCAGAAGAGAAGAAAAGGAGTACTGCTTCAGAAGGTATAGAAAAGTCCACTCAAGGTATTGTAGCTTATCAAGCACATTACTGCATCATTGGCCGCAAGAGGGCCTGAAGCTGAGCATTTTGTCCAGAATGAAGGACAACCCAGTCAGGCAAGGACCAGTCCTGTCGGATGGGATAAATGCCATCCTGGCAATGGAAACACCAGGAACTGATAGGAGGAAAGAGTTCCCAGTGCAACTGAGGAGACTTAGTAGGCTGCGCAGGCCACAGATTTACCCAGTTGGAAGGATGGCGAAAACGTCTGGAGATGGAGAGTTATAAC
>NW_022926956.1:0-205 GCF_012274545.1 Fukomys damarensis | reverse complement strand
TGCATACTGATTTGTTAATTCTAACCACAGTTTGAATAGGTAAATATGATTATCATTTCTGTCATGTGGATGAGGACACAAGAAGACTGAACAACCTGCCCAAGGTTACATACTATGAGCATAGCTAGGAAAGGACATGTCCAGAGCTTTAAACCAGTCACAGCCCACAGCCTGTATCCTTAATGGTCACTAAGTTATTTCTATA
>NW_022926955.1:0-246 GCF_012274545.1 Fukomys damarensis | reverse complement strand
ACAGGCACACGCATGCACACATATGTGTGCCCCGCAGGCAGAAGAGCACCTCTCACCACACAGGCACTTCTAGCCGGTGGGTCTTTGCTCTGGTCAAGTGGCAGGGGTAAACTTTTGTTTAAATGGGGCTTTTCTTTCCTGGAAGCTCAGAGTACAGCTATAGATCAGTTCCTGTCAGTCAGACCTCCTCCTGCAGAGGAGACAGGCCACATTTGGAACTTGGAGCACAGAGAAAAGCCCATTTCC
>NW_022926954.1:0-2636 GCF_012274545.1 Fukomys damarensis | reverse complement strand
CTTTTAATCCTCTGGCCCAAATGTCCCAGAGTGCTGTGATGACAAGCATGTGCCCTCATACCCAGCTTGTTTTCACTGTTTTTTTTAATCCACCTTTCTTCTGGTATAGCACATGGTATGTCCACATCTGCTCCATCTTCTCTCTACTGTTAATCCCTAAATTACCTATAAATTTAGGTCTCCTAAAAGTTATTTTCACTCAAAGGCTAAATGCATGCATTATCCATTTTTAAAACAAAGCTCTAAATCATGCAAACATCTGAAATTTACAGACACAAAACCGTAGGACAATCCCCATATGTACCAATTGAGAAACAAAACCTTCCCCCCTCAACCCACCAAACAAAGCAAAGCAAGCACCCGCAGGGCATTCTGTAATTACTAGGAGCTTCCCCCAAGCTGAATTGATATTTGCAAGTCTTACTTTGGGAGTTGGGGTAGAACAGGTGAGTGACAGCAGTCACTGTCTACAACACTTAAATCCCCATGGCAACAAAACAAAAATCCGTCAAGCCGGTCACGGCCATTCAGACCTCCCCTCACCTGCTCCCCTTCTCTCCTCTCTCCCCAGAAGAAGGCACTTCATGGAAACGTCTGGGGAAGCCCTCGGACTTTATTTTGTTACACCCTCTAAATGGACAAAAAACAAAAGAGAACAGGTGTAGAAGACAGTATTTTCAGCTGGCCACCAAACCTGCAGCGTACAATGCCCTCCCTCCTTCCCTCCCGCTAACACAGACACGCCTCCTCCCGGGCTTCCGATGGGGCCTTTCTAAAACAGAAGCTCACACACAAGGTGGCTGGAACGTCCTTAGGCTGATATAGGAAGACCAAAACTAACTATTTGCTCTTCCAAGGTCGTTGTATGTCTCAGGGGGCCGCAATGCCCTGGCCTTACTAGAGGTTCAACTACAGGTTCACGGCTACAATCGCACTCAGATGCCTCCACTTGCACCTTTGGTAAAAGGGATGCCTCCAGGTACCATGGCATTCAACACAACTTGGTGGGGATCTACTGGGGACTACTAGGGCCTCCCTTCTGCTACATACTTCTCTGAATTCGGTATGACTAGACAACACTGCTCTTTCGTCTTTTCCCCACAAATTCCTGTTGTCTCTGGACACCCATCGTCCTGAGACACAGAAGAACCAAAGAACCACCACGACTAACTGGAGTCCTGTATACCTCACTTATCTGTACATCAATTTCTTTTTCCCTCCTTGGGAAGCTTTTTGCCATTACTTCTGAGAACAGGATTTCATCTGTGCTATATCCTCTTTGGGAAGCACTCGACTGGGAAGTTGGTAGGCAGTTCCACTTACAAGCTACTTTCTTCATATTCTTGAGGAGCTTTGTATTTGTAGGAATGAACATCCTCTCATCCTTAAGTGTTGGGTTTTTCTTCTCCCTTCATACAAGCTTTCACTTACTTGTATTTTGATACTTTTAAGGTGTGTGTTGCGTAAAAGTGCTTGCACAGGAGCTAAAATCTGGAGAAGCCAGAACCCGGAAGCAACAGGCAAGGGGGAGCAGGCTGTGGCTCAAAACTTCTCATCTCCCTCTGATGAGAACATCCTGGAACTACCATAGCTGTCCTCCAAATGGCACAGATCTGCTGTGTGGCTAAGAACATTAATCTGTGTGGTGGAATGATTTTACAAATTTCCATAAAAACTTGAAATTTGCAGCTTCCTAAAATATTTAGACTTTTTCTCAACCCTTAGCCCTGCTCTGAATTCTGCCAGATTCACTCTTTCAGGAATTTTGGAGTGGAGCCGGCTAGCTCTGCAGCTTTTCCTCACACACAATCACAAGCGCTTCAAACGACTACCCTTCAGCTGACAACGCTGGGCAGGAAAGCAAATGCCACACAATCAGTAACTGGTATCTCCAATAAGTAGGAGGCTACCTGAGCAAAGCTACGGAGCCATCTGTCCAGGGGGGAGACACTGAATTTTAGAACTTGCAAACAAGTTTTCTTTTGCTAAAAATACAGCTTGGTTTAAAAATGTGTCAGTCCACCACCTCCCTAATAGCATCATTGCAGTTTCTGAAGTACCCTGGAGCCCTTTTAAATGTGTACCCTTCCTGCCTTTATCTGGTGACTAAGTGTCATCCTGTTCCAAGAGCTTTAGCTGGCAGCTTAGGGCCAACGGGACAGCAGGGGGTGGGTTACTATAACAACGGACAGCTCTCCTGAATTTTGAAAGGCCCCCAGTTAGCCATTTGGGAAATCATTATGGAGCAAAAGTTTACTGGGATCAGTGGCATTAGCTGTCATGTGACCCAAACCTCCCTGCACAGCTGCTTGGACAAGCAAAAACCCAAAAACGGTCCCACCTGGAGAAACTGGAAGGCCCTCATGAACTTGCCCATCCCCTCTGCTTAGCATCTCAGGACAAGACAGTTTCATCACAGTGTCCCGGTAAACTCAAAACCTCTGCAGCAAGGCATATTTTGGCATTGCAAAATGTGTGTTTGCTCTTCCCACTGGTTTGACACACTGTCATACTTGGAAGAGCTGGATAGTAAAAAAATTATTGCTAATGATGTAAGGGAGTTACAAGTTCCAGAAAGAGAGGAACTGCACAGTCAGCAGTTTCAAAAGGCAAAAACAAAACAAAACAAAACAAAA
>NW_022926953.1:0-1202 GCF_012274545.1 Fukomys damarensis | reverse complement strand
TCATTTCACCTGCAGAGCTTCCTGGGAAGCTGACCAAGGTTTCCATGGAGATGGCAGCACAGCTCAGGTTTGTCCTCTGCCAATCCTGCCTCCTCTCCTCCCTTCCAGCCACAGCAATCCTTAGAGCAGTCCCTAGTCTATATTCTGCAAGCCCTTCTCATCCAGACAGCCTTCCTGTGCTGTATGCTGACTTGTTACTGGCCCTAAAATAACATCCAGGTGTCTCAGCCTAGACTCTTGGTCTCTCAGCACCTGGCTCCTCTCTCCTTGGGTCCTATCTCCTTGTTCTTGGGAATTCTCTCTCTAGCCAAAGATGCCTCTTCCCTGCTCTCTGACACTGATGAGAGGCCTGCCTTTTCTGCACCTTTGTTCTCAAGATCCCTCCTCTGCTGAATGACCTCCTTATGCATCCGTAAAAAGTATTTACTCGGCATTTTCTGTGTCAAGTCTTGAACTAGATGTCAGGGAATGAGACAGATGTGAGCCTGTCCATGTAGAGTTTCAGTCTAGAAGGGAGAGAAGATATTAGAAAAGATCCCCAGTAGGACCTGCAGGACGAGCACGGCTGAACCAGGCTGGCAGGGATGGGCAGAACATCCCAGCAAAGGGGCTGGCGTGTGCAAAGGGTGTGGTGCATTAGCCGTTGAGAAAAGCCCTGTATGGCTGAGGACCTTTCTTATGTGGCCAGGGCACTCGTCAGAGTCACGCAGCTGTCTGTGCGCATGGCTGTCCGTCCTAGCACACTGGGAATGTTTTGAGGGCACAGACTATCATTAAAAGTCTCTTACTTCTGTTTCTGGCTAAGAAGGTATAATAGGCCAGATTTACCCCTCTGTCTTAAACAACTAAAAAGCCAGGAAAAAAAAAATCAATAAAAACGAAACACTTGTTTTCAGACGTTAGCCAGGACTGGTAGGTGACGTGTGACCGATTCCTGGAAGAGGGAAGACGAGTGTGGCAGGCCCTACAGTTGTCTTGGTGTACAGCCTGGAGAAAGTTACCAGGCCTCAGGGCGCACAGGGCACCCAGGTGGAAGCTGGCAGTGCACTGGAACTGAGGGATCAGAGCTGAGTCGAGTTTGGTTGTCATGGCCAGCCAGAGTTGTCAGGGAAGACCAGAGGAAACTGCTGCACATCAGTTAGATATTTAGCCTGAGAGCTATCTTCTGGATTCATGTATAATCTCTGTATCATTGTCAGTAT
>NW_022926952.1:0-2408 GCF_012274545.1 Fukomys damarensis | reverse complement strand
AAAAAAAATTACAACCAATAAGTATTTTAAAAAGAGACATGTGGAGCAGATGAAATATGTTGTTCTGAATACATGGACCACAGTGGCTGCACATCTTTGTAAGTCCTCAGGAAAATTGACCTGGATACCAGCCATTCTTTGTTACACTTACGGTGCCATTGCTCTGTAGTAGCCAAGCTTTCTGAAGACCCCGATTAATGGGCCATGAATTAGTAATCATTGGAAAGACTTCTAACTAAAAATGGAATACTTTTAATCTCATTTTGTATTTACATGTAGAGCCAAGAGAATATGATTGTGTAAGTAAAGATGCTATTGATTTCTCTGGCTATAGATAAAAATTTTCCTCTTGCTTAAAAGCCATTCAAGTATTTGTTGGTGTCCTTCTTGTAGAATTAGACAACATGGTTCTTTATCTGTTTGGTTCTGCACATTTGTTAGTGGGCATTGAGTTCCCTTAGCCCGGATTCAAGAAATTCAAAATCATTTCTAGCTGTTAACTCATGGAATTGCTTATTGCCCATACTCTTTAGTTAACACACATGGCAATTGGCAGTCAAGATATATATTGTGTATTCCTTCAGTTTTATTTGCTATTCTTTTTCCTTGTACAAATTTGACATTTCTGGCATTTCATTACGGTGTTTGGGAAAGAAATATACAGGTGACTAGAGAAAAAGATTTTAGTTGTCCACCCTCTCACTACAGCTGCCTTCTTTTTGCCTTATCTGTCCAGACTATCTTTAAAATTGGGCAATATTCAGAAATATGTTTAGAACAGAGTCTCACGGTGCATGTGGATTTCTCATTTTGAGAATTCCTTGAGTTTTATAAACTTGAGTAAAAGGCACCCGAGAGTTAAATTCTGGGCAAGTGATAACAAAACCTTAAGGAAAACCTTTCAGAAAAATGGAGGAAAGGAAAAAATAGCAGTTTGCACAGTTATGATGAAATGAATATTTCTTCATTTAAAGAAGAGGAGACAAATGAAAGTCCAGCCTTATGCCAATTACAGATAGTTTACTATCTTATTAAGCCTATTGACTTAGAGTAATGCTGTATTTTTCTTTATCTGCCCTGTGATTTTCTTCATTTTTAAAGTTTTCTTAATAGTAACTTTAAAAAAATACAGTTGTCTTTTTATATCAATTTAGGCAAATGGGCAACATCATTTGCCATATTTTTATTTTATAAATGTTTATTTTTCTATCTCATGCAGTGATCATTTTACTTTAAAATTTTTGAGTTTTTTATTTTCATGTACTTCATTAAATCATATTTATTACTGTAAAATGTTAACTTGACATACTTCAGTCAAAAAAAGTCAGAACACTTAACCAGAGTGCTTGTGTCTCATCTGTCTTAGTGAGTGACCAAAGGTAGTGTTGCTCTTGTGATAGCCAGTTCAACATCAGTATTGAGAATTTGTTACTTTTTTTGGGTTTTTAAAAGATAAAAATTTTAAAATATTTTATCTTTATTTTATTTTTTTGAAAAGCACACTTTTTAAAAGAGCATCAGTAATTATTTACATGTGAGTAATGAGATAAAAAGTAATTCTCCCAGTTATATTTTCATTCTTTTCCATTCTGATAATATAAATATTATCTTTGAGATGATAGGAATATTAACAACTGTATTTTAATGAACTGCTAGACACACTTCACTGTGTCCTCTGCTTTTTACTTTGTCATTTTTATATATGTGGAAACATTTATTTTGTTCCTGTTCCTGCTTTCGGAACATACACCATTTAAATCTTAGGCCCATGCTGTATCATACTGTTGTCATATAAATGAGTAGTTTTGGCCTTGGAAAACCTTTGTGTCGCCAAGTTTCTACTCTCTGGAGGCCAGGCCCCGTTCACACCAGTATTGCTGACTGAGCACAGTACATCACTGAGCCTTATCTCTAGGCGCCTTGACGTCTTCTCTCCCCCGCTACTGTAAATCACTGCCTGGGAAGAGAGATTGGAAAAGAGTCAGATTAGAATGTTCTGACTTGAAGAAAATTTGACTCTGTTCAAGCCACTGTTAATCATCATTATTTGATTGGGAGACTGGACAGTTGCTTCATGTTTTAAAAAAAATTGAGATTTTTAGAAAGTGACTTTGTATACCAATGAATTCCTCAAGGAACTTTTCATCAAGCAGCAGCATACTAGTGAACTGCAAAAGCAAAACAAATGCTGCCATTGGCATTTTGATAACCGAAAGCACCTTAATTAGAAAGGAAAGGTGCTCCTGGAGGAGGACAGCCTCTTCAGAATGGCATTGACTCCCTGCATCTAGGTCAGCGTATTTCAAAATGTGTGACATTGAACTGTTTTTTCCCATTGAACTCTACAAAATTCTGGACCAGATCCATGTCCCTCTCTTTTCTGTGGCTGGAGGCCAAACTAGATGATG
>NW_022926951.1:0-235 GCF_012274545.1 Fukomys damarensis | reverse complement strand
CATTATTTGGCTCCAAGGTAGGAACATAATAGAGAAAAGGAATGGCAGAGGAAAGATGCTCAAACTC
Organism: Fukomys damarensis; assembly: GCF_012274545.1. NCBI lineage: Eukaryota > Metazoa > Chordata > Mammalia > Rodentia > Bathyergidae > Fukomys > Fukomys damarensis. The sequence continues at coordinate 168 of NW_022926951.1, read as the reverse complement.
TGGCATCCATGAAGCAGAGACAGAAAGGAGGAGCCAGGGACAAGAATACATTTCTTTGTCTGGCTACCAGTGATTCCCCCTCGTGAGCAGTCCCTACCTTCAAGAATATGAGACTTTTGTGAATATTTTATTTGTTTATTTGGTACCAGGGATCAAACTTGGGACTTT
>NW_022926950.1:0-208 GCF_012274545.1 Fukomys damarensis | reverse complement strand
CTCTACTACATTCATTGTGTATGCCCTTGGGAATGTTTTACCTGACATCTTGTGCCTCTGTTTCCTCATCAACAAAATGAGAGTAGTGATTCTACCTATTTCTTAGTCTGATGTGACAAGAGAACATACATGTGTTAACAGAGCTCTGTACAAAATTCTGATTCTACTTGGCACATGCCTCTCATAGCTTGCATACTAGGTGATTAGT
>NW_022926949.1:0-399 GCF_012274545.1 Fukomys damarensis | reverse complement strand
AATAATGAAAATGGGAAAAGAGGATATAGAGATGGAGGAGAGATGGGTGGGGAGAAGAATGGGTATAAAAAGAATCTAGATATTTTATGTGTGTCATTTACTTGTTTAGATGAATGTAAACTTTGTGTATTATAAACACGTACTAATATAATAAATTAAAAAAAAGAATGATGTGTTGTACTGTGGCTTGAATGTCTGGGAGGATGACAGTGGCATAAGAAATGTGAGAAAGAAAGGGGGTTGTGGATATTTCATCACTACATATTGGGAGCACAAACTGTATCCAAGATGCTGTTCCAGGTATTGAAGAGAGGGCAGCGAATTAAAGTCCCAGAACCCACAGACTGTTTTATAATTGTCCAGTGACAGTGAACAAGTATCTGTCCAAAAAGTAGTTAG
>NW_022926948.1:0-200 GCF_012274545.1 Fukomys damarensis | reverse complement strand
TTCACACAACAGACAATTTGGGCATGAGAGGTAAGGTGAGGGCAGTGACTTTTGTGAAGCTCGAATGTGCCATGGTTTTCCCCCGGACCAGAGCCTTGCCGCCTGGACAGAATAGGGATGGAGGGGCCATTGCCTAGCGTTAGATCCACATGTAGGGGTTGGATCGGATTCCCCGTTGGACTCCCCGTGTAGTGTAGTGT
>NW_022926947.1:0-278 GCF_012274545.1 Fukomys damarensis | reverse complement strand
GGATTCGATTCCAACATGTGAACTTGGGGATACATTTAAAACATACCCAGTCCCTAGAAGAGTCCCACTGACCTACCCACGTGGGTAACGGAACTCAGGGCCCAGGGAGGTGATGGGGTTTGGGCCGTCCCAGGGCAGGCCAGGGTCCCCAAACAGTGTGGTGGCGTACCCTCAGTGGGCACCTGGGTCTTGGGAGCACCTCAGCGTGCCCCTGCTCCTGGCTTCTGAATGGGCTCTCCCTGGGGGAGGGATGCCAGGGCAGGGCAAGGCTGGCCTAC
>NW_022926946.1:0-685 GCF_012274545.1 Fukomys damarensis | reverse complement strand
TGTATGTATTTTTATATATGAGTATAAATAATGGTAGATTAAAGTGAAATTGAGACAATACAATTGCCTTTACATACTGAAGTGAGAAGCCACATCAAAATGCAGATTTAGAAAGTATCTGAGCAAAAATCAGCATCATGAGCAGCATGTGAACAAAAAACAGTTTTCTCTTTCCAGAGATAAGGTTACCCACTATTTCACTTTGCCTGTGATTGAGGGGATTACTGAGATGTAGGACTTTCAGAGCTAAAATTAGGACAGTGCTGGGCAACCTAAGAAGGTTGGTTGCCTTACAAGCAGCATAAAAATAGGCAGAGTAAAATGAGAAAAAATTTGTGAAAAGATCTCCTAGGAAAGAATACTGTGAGGTTATTTTAGTCCTTCCCTTTCAAGGAAGCAGGATGGGGATTTTTTTTCTACCTTTATCTCAAGTCTGGAGAGTGGAGGTTGGCAGGGCTACTACAGGAGCTTGAGCTGTGTCTCCTGGATTTGCCATTCAAGAGATGGTGAGTGCAGCAGAGATTGGTGGTGAGCTAGTTCCTGAGAGAGTGAGCACAAGTTGCTGTGTCTGGGTCGTCTATCCACTCTTGTCCAGCTATGAAGTAGAAGGTATGCAGAGGTTCCTGTAGGTTAGCTATGGTATCAGAGCAGTGAGAGCAATTGGAATTCCAAGAGAATTTCTTGG
>NW_022926945.1:0-213 GCF_012274545.1 Fukomys damarensis | reverse complement strand
CATTAAATACGGGACACAAAATTTATAAGATTATTTTATGATAATTACTTAAAGTCAAATGCGAGAGATTAACCACACACTAGCAGCCCAAAGAATCCAGCCCAGGGCCTAGTTTCCAGCAGGGTCCTACACAAGTCCAGCTAAAGGCTTAGAGTCCAGGGCAATGTCCTCCATTAGTCCAGCCAGAGGCCTGGAGCCCATGGAAGTGTCCCA
>NW_022926944.1:0-271 GCF_012274545.1 Fukomys damarensis | reverse complement strand
ACTTCCACTGCAAAGTTTAATAGACGTGGCCAGAGTAGATCCTTGCTCTGGTTTGATCCTTGGAAGATTAAGTGGGTTGGGTTTGGCAGCTGCCCTCTATTAGGTTGAGGATATTCCCTGTAGTCCTAGATTGTTTATGTTTTTATAATCAAAGGGCGTTAGTTCTAATTGTTTTCACTGCATTAATTTGGATGGCGGTGTCTCTTTTATTCTATTAATTTGGTGCACTACATTGTTTCTTTTGACAGGGTCTCCCTTTGTAGTTCAGGCT
>NW_022926943.1:0-308 GCF_012274545.1 Fukomys damarensis | reverse complement strand
CTTTCTCTTCAGTTGATTTGGTTTCACGTCTTTTTAAAAATCTCTATAGGACCCTTAGGTTTCTATTTGGATCTTTTGATTTTGATTTATGGAGCAATATTTTCTTTTTTAAAAAAAATTCAGTCAATATATTTGATCAAAATTTTTACCTGCTCTTTTTTTATTATAGTGTACATTCACTATAAAATTTGTTCATCAGTACTTCTTTTTTATTTCTTATAGAATATCTCAAGTAGTCTGTGCTTTTTCATTATGGTATTCTGAATAACTTTTGAATGAAGAAATGTATTTATAGATTTTTTTTTTTT
>NW_022926942.1:0-439 GCF_012274545.1 Fukomys damarensis | reverse complement strand
GGTCATTTTCAAAGTGCTGGTAGAGTAGAACAATGAACCAGATCAACTGTAGCAGTCATAACGAGACCTCATTGACTATCTACTAAGTGCTAGGCATACCTATATTATCTCTAATATTTTCCTCAACTCCATGGGGTAGGTGATACGGTTACAGAGCCCAGAGAAATTTAAAAATTTGCTTGGGTCGCTCACTCAGGGCTGAGACTCAAACCAAGATTCCCTGCCTGATTCCCAAATCTGGGCCAGTTTCAAGGTGCCACTCTCTCCCTAACCACCCATCTCAGCAGGAGTCTCATGTGTTGGTCTTTACATAAGTTGATGCAACCAAATATTGCACTCTATGTACTAAAAAAGTTTTCATTCAAATTTAACTGGATAACCTGTTTTTATTTGATGAATTTGGCAATTGTATTTGAAGGAACTTTGGGGACTGTTGAAT
>NW_022926941.1:0-216 GCF_012274545.1 Fukomys damarensis | reverse complement strand
TAAAAAATAAATTTAAAATTTAAAAAATGACTATATGAAAATAACTGAAATGACATCACCCTGTCCTTTGTCTCTAGACTATACTACTCACTATTTTTCTTAGGTATATTTCATTGGCTTGAAGTTCTTTTTTCAAATGTGGTAAAATAAGCGAGGCATGGTGGCATATGCCTAATAATCCTAGCACTTGGAAGGCTAAAGCAGGAGGACCACAAG
>NW_022926940.1:0-257 GCF_012274545.1 Fukomys damarensis | reverse complement strand
TCCCACAGGTGTGACTTCCATACATAAAACTTTCAGACTGGTTCTGCATTCAGGGCACACACATGCCCAGAAACAATACTGCAGAGGTCTGCAGCGTCATGAAATAATATGCACTGAGCGGGAACTTGCCCCAGACATGACCTAGGGCCAAGAAGTTCATTGGAAAGCCTTGCATTGAACCTGCCCTGCTCCCGGAATCAATGATTTGAGGCATTGGGTTCTACCTAGAATGGCCGCCACCTCCCAGTCCTAAGGAA
>NW_022926939.1:4529-6130 GCF_012274545.1 Fukomys damarensis | reverse complement strand
CTCCCTGTGGGCTGGTTTCCTCACCTGAGAAACAGTGTCCTGCTTGTGTTGGTTATAGGACCTGCTGGAGGACCTTCCCAAAAGCTGCAGCTGCAATGTTTCCCCATGGCCAAGGCTGAGGCCCCCTTACCCCATCTCATCACAGGTGCCTCCAACTAGCAGCACAGTCCTTGTTTCCAGCCATTATAAGGACCCAACCCTTCCAACATGATTGCGGCCTTGTGTTCCAAGATTTCACTACAAATTCATGGCTGGGGTAGCACACCTGTGACTACTGAAGGAATCTCAAACGCAATTAGATCCTAGAATGAATCCAGAACTTTCTCTTCTTGCAATGCCATCTTCAAAATTGCTTGCAAAACACGTTGAAGAATCGTGAGGCACAGGTTTCCCAATTTGGCACAATCCAAATTTAATTTCAACAGTTTTACGTCACTCTATTCATTCCCCATGTAATGAAAAGGCAGGAAATGAGAGACATGGGATATATGGTACTGTATTGTGGAAAGTGATGTAAGGAAGAAGCAGGAAAATGAGGAGCATGGATGGGAATAAGATGAAGCCAGGTGATGAAGGACTTTTGGCTGTGAGGAAAGATGAGAGTTCACTGGGCACCTGTTCTTGCAGGGGCTCAAGGGGTACAGAAGCCTACCCGGTGGGTTTGTAGGAGATAACGTGATGCTGCCACGCAGCCAATGGACTGGGAATTTGGAGGAAAGATCCAAGGAATGGGGGAAGGCACCAGCATGAGCTTGGTGGGCAGGGAAATAGTAGATAAGAAGGAAGGGGCCTCTCTGAGTGGCAGGAGAGAAGAAAAGGTGTACTGCTTCAGAAGGTACAGAAAAGTCTACTCAAGATATTGGAGCTCATCAAGCACATTACTGTGTCAGTGGCTGCAAGAGGGCCTGAAGCAGAGCATTTTGTCCAGACTGAAGGACAACCCAGGCAGACAAGGACCAGTCCTGTGGGATGTGATAGATGCCATCTATGCAATGTAAAAACCAGGAACTGACGGGAGAAAAGAGTTCCCAGTGCCACTGAGGAGACTTAGGAGGCTGCTGCAGGCCACAGATTTACCCAGTTGGAAGGATGGCGAAAAAGTCTGGAGATGGTCGGTTATAACTGTTCAAAAGTCCTGTGAAATACTTTGGAAAAACTCTGATGAACATGAACACCACTGACAAAGGCAAACTGGCTGCTCCAGTGACTAAATCTCTCTTAATATGTTGCGAAAAGGCGAAAGACAGAGTATCCACTCACGCACTTGCTGACTTCTGGGATGTGGTCATGAATATGGTTGATGCCCTCCACCCAGTGCCACCAGGACTGAGGGACAAAATTCCTCAATGTCCTCCGAGCCTCCTCTCTCTTGTTTCTTTAAGCAGGAGCCAGGAGACTGTCCTGAATGGATGGGCATGACACCCAGGGCCTAGACTCTTGCTGCTGTCTCCACAGTTCCCACAGTCCACCCCTCCCTGGCCTCTGTGACCGCAGTTCCGCACTGCCAACTCATCGGCATTATGACAGCTGAACTTTGTCATGGCCCTAACACTCACTGTGCACTCTGACACTCTGCCAGCCTCTGTGGACACTGAATTGAT
>NW_022926939.1:352-4410 GCF_012274545.1 Fukomys damarensis | reverse complement strand
TGGAATAAACAGAAGTAGCATAGACTGCCTGGCTTGCCCTGACAAATGTCCCTGAATGGGATATACTCCTAAGGGAAACAAATAAATCACACATGTGCAAATACCGAATAGTTTCTCTGGTTCGAATAAACTATACTAGTACACAAAATCTTAATGAGAAACTTGAGAATGTGAAATAGGAAGAAAAGGTCTTCAGGTGTAGGAATAGGGTGAAGTGTACGGCAGAGAACACATGGGGAAGGAAAGAAAATGGTAGAAAATGGCAAAATGGAAATACAATGTTTGGAAATGTCGAGGGAAGTAGGGACTTAAGGGAGGGCCGGGAAAGGGGAAAAATGAGGAAGAAGACCTGACATGTAAAGGTACAAGATCCCAACAACGAATGTGACTGTACTGTATACCCTACAGTGTAACAATATACCCAGTGAGGTAAAAAAAAAAAATCCCTGAACTCCAGCATTCAGATGTGTGGCTCTTTCCCTGGGGTAAAATTACAATTCCTGTGGGGTCCTACAATCAATTTTAGCAGTTGCAGGGCCACCTGAGGAAGACAAGGCTACCTGTGCCTGAGTCCCTCGCCTGGGATATACTTTACTGCTCAGGTTGGTCATAGGAACTGCAGAAGGGCTTTCTAAAATGATGAAGCTTCAATAAAGCTCAATGACCCTGCCTGGTCATGCCTACCCCTTCGTGACACTGAAGGCTCCAACTAGTAGCACAGTCCTATTTTTCAGATATTAAAGAAGGACCCAACCCTTGCAACAAGTTTGTGAAAGTGTGTACGGAGATTGCACTACATGTCCCAGCCCAGGGGAGCACACTGGGGCAACTGAGGGAATATCAAACACAATTAGATCCTAGACTGAGTCCAACACTTTGTTTTCTTAAATGCCATTTTCCACAGGGCTTTCAAAACGTGTTGAAGCATGATGAGGTACATGATTTGCAATTTGGCTAAGCCCAAATTACATTTCAACAGTGCTGTCGGATGGCTATCATCCTCTGTCTAATTAAGGGCCACACAGGAAATGGGAGACATGTGTGGTGAAGTGTAGAACTGTGCAAAGCCATGTAAAGAAGTTAGAAGAAAATGAGGACAGGGGATGTGAAGTGGAGGCAGCCAGGGCAATAGGAACTTGTGGATATGAGGAAAGAAGGAGAGTTCGGTGGGCACCTGTTCTTGCAGGGGCTCAGTGGGCACAGCGGATTGCACAGTGGGCTTGTAGGGGTTAACACAGTGCTGCCACATAGCCAACAGAATGGGAATTTGGAAGAGAGATACAAGGAAGTGAGGGAACTACCAGTATGAGCTTGGTGGGCAGGCAAATACTAGGAAAGGAGGAAGGGGCATTTCTGAGAGGCCGGAGAGAAGAAAAGGAGTACTGCTTCAGAAAGTATAGAAAAGTCTACCCAAGATATCGGACTTTACCAAAAACAGGGCTGCGTAGACGTCTGCAAGAGGGCCTGAGGCAGAGCACTTTGTCTAGAGTGAAGGAAAACCCAGGAAGACCAGGACCAGTCACATGAGATGCCATTCACACCACTTTTGGAGTGTAAGCACCAGAAACTGACTTGAGAGAAGTGGTCCCAGTGCCACTGAGGAGACATAGAAGTCTGCTTCAGGCCAAGGAGCTTCCCAGGGGGAAAGATAATAAGAAAGTCTGAAGATGGATGGTGATGTCCGTCCTAGAATCCTGTGAAATACTTTGGTAATATTGTGACGTAAATGAAAAACACTGACAAAGGCACATTAGCTGCTGCAATGCCTCAGTCTCTTTTAAAATTATATAAAAACTTCAACGACAGAGTGTCCACTCACCTGCTTAGTGACTTCTCAGATGTTGTCATTAGATAGCAGATGCCGTTCACCCAGCAACACCAGGAACTACAGACAAAATTCCTCATTTTCCACCAAGCATCCTCTCACTTGTTACTCTAAGCAGGAGCCACGACATTAGCCTGAATGCATGGGTATGACATTCAGGCCCTAGGAGGTGTGCTGCTGTCTAAACATTTCCCTCAATCCACCCCTCACTGGTAACCATGACCACAGTTTCGAACTGCCAACTCATCGCCATTATGATACCTGAGCTCTGTCATGGCCCAGACACGCACTGTGCACTCTGACACTCTGCCAGCCTCTGTGGACACTGAATTGATATCTGGGCCTTTCATCGTTGCCTCAATGACTCTGATTCTACTCCTCCCAATACATATCCTCAATATCTATTTCCTCGCTCATTAATTGCAGTCCTACCCACCTCATGTGGACATTGAGACAGTATGACACATTTAACAGAAGAATTTCCTTGGCTCAATGGGTGGAATAAACAGAAGTAGCATAGACTGCCTTTGCTTGCCCTGCCAAATGTCCCTATATGTGATATACTCCTAAGTGAAATCAATAAATCCCACGTGTTTAAACACCAAATAGTGTCTCTGGTGTGAATAAACTGTAATAGTACATAATTTCTCTTAATGACAATGTTGACAATATGAAATAGGAAGACAAGGGCTTAAGGTGTAGGGAAAGTGGGAATTGTAGGACAGAGGGAATATGCAGAAGAAAAAATAGGATAAGATGTTAAATTCGTCAAATGTTTGTAAATGGTAGGAGAGTAGGGATGAAGGGAGGGCAGGGACAAGAGCAAAACATGAGAAACAAGAACTGTCAAGTAAAGGTACAAGACAACAACAATGAATATAACTGTACTGTATACCTCCGAGGGACCAATAGACCCAAGAAGGAAAAATGAATGTCCCTAACTGCACCATGCTAAGATGTGAGGGTGATTCACTTGGGGCAAATGAACATTCAAGTTGGACCCTACCACCACTCTTAGCAGAAGCGGGGCCATCTGAGGAAAACAAGGCTACCTGTTGGCTGGGTTCCTCACCTGAGAAACAGTGTCCTGCTCATGTTGGTTATAGGACATGCGGGAGGACCTTCTCCAAAGTTGGAGCTGCAATGAGGCCCCATGGTCCAGGCTGGGGCCCCTTACCCCTTCTCATCAAAGGAGACTCCAACTAGTAGCACAGTCCTTGTTTCTAGGCATTCCAAGGACCCAACCCTTCCAACATGATTGCGGTGGGGTGTACCAAGATTTCACTACAAATTCAAGGCTGGGGGAGCACACCTGTGACTACTGAAGGAATCTCAAACACAATTAGATCCTAGAATGAATCCAAAACTTTCTGTTCTTGCAATGCCATCTTCAAAATTGCTTCCAAAGCACGTTGAACAATCGTGAGGCACAGGATTCCCAATTTGGCTCAATGCAAATTTCATTTCAACAGTTTTACGTCACTCTGGTCATCCCCCATCTAATGAAAAGGCAAGAAATGAGAGACATGGGATATGTGGTACTGTATAGTGGAAAGTGATGTAAAGAAGAAGCAGGAAAATGAGGAGCATGGATGGGAATAAGATGAAACCAGGTGATGAAGGACTTTTGGCTGTGAGGAAAGATGAGAGTTCACTGGGCACCTGTTCTTGCAGGGGCTCAAGGGGTACAGAAGCCTACCCGGTGGGCTTGTAGGAGTTAACGTGATGCTGCCACGCAGCCAATGGACTGGGAATTTGGAGGAAAGATCCAAGGAATGGGGGAAGGCACCAGCATGAGCTTGGTGGGCAGGGAAATAGTAGATAAGAAGGAAGGGGCCTCTCTGAGTGGCAGGAGAGAAGAAAAGGTGTACTGCTTCAGAAGGTACAGAAAAGTCTACTCAAGATATTGGAGCTCATCAAGCACATTACTGTGTCAGTGGCTGCAAGAGGGCCTGAAGCAGAGCATTTTGTCCAGACTGAAGGACAACCCAGGCAGACAAGGACCAGTCCTGTTGCATGTGATAAATGCCATCTTGGCAGTGTAAACACCAGGAACTGATGGGAGAAAAGAGTTTCCAGTGCCACTGAGGAGACTTAGGAGGCTGCTGCAGGCCGCAGATTTACCCAGTTGGAAGGATGGGAAAAAGTCTGGAGATGGAGGGTTATAACTGTTCAAAAGTCCTGTGAAATAGTTTGGTAAAACTCTGATGTACATGAAAACCACTGACAAAGG
>NW_022926939.1:0-285 GCF_012274545.1 Fukomys damarensis | reverse complement strand
CTCACGCACTTGCTGACTTCTGTTATGTGGTCCTGAATATGGTTGATGCTCTCCACCCAGTGCCACCAGGACTGAGGGACAAAAGTCCTCAATGTCCTCCGAGCCTCCTCTCTCTTGTTCTTTAAGCAGGAGCCAGGAGACTGTCCTGAATGGATGGGTATGACACCCAGGGCCTAGCCTGTTGCTGCTATCTCCACAGTTCTCACAGTCCACCCCTCCCTAGCTACCGTGACCGCAGTTCCGGACAGCTAACTCATCGGCATTATGACAGCTGAGCTTTGTCAT
>NW_022926938.1:0-238 GCF_012274545.1 Fukomys damarensis | reverse complement strand
ACCAAGCTGTCCTAGTGTCACAGCAGTGACGACTGGCTGGGGACGGGAAGTGAGGAGGGCTAATCTGGAACTGCACGGGTGCACAAAAAGCACATACAGATGTCACGGAGAACAGGGGGCAGACCGCCCAGAGGCCGTGCACCCTTCCCCGGCGGGCACACGCCATCGGTCTGGCGGCAGCCCATGCACACTGACTGCACTCCCTGGAAATCTCAAGACAAGGCATCTGCATCGGCTG
>NW_022926937.1:0-997 GCF_012274545.1 Fukomys damarensis | reverse complement strand
AGCTTTTTTCATAATAAACACGTTTATTAATGATGATAAATTGATACCTGGCTTGGGAGCGTGAAGAAACCACATGGAACATGTAGTGTGGTATGGCATACAACAGCGTTTAAGTTCCATGGGATGACAGTGAGTATATCTGCCTTCCTTTGGTAGTTGTGATAAGAGCAGTAATAGCATGTAGTATTTATGGAGTGGTTCACAGAGCACTATCACGTAAATGATTTCTTCTGAACCCACTGGGTGGCAGACGGTAATGTGGGTGTTTTTCAAATGGGAAAAATGACAGTTAGGGCACAAGTCACTTGGAACAGTTGCTGCTGCAGAGCACAGTTCCGTTTTCTTGTCCTGAGGCCCAGTCTGTACACGCGGCAGTGGGCCTCCCGTACGAGTGAGTAAGACTGCACACCCGGGGCATCAAGCACAGGTTAAACAAATTGACGAATGAGTGTTCAAGCTGGTGTGCGCTTCTCAGAGGTCGTGGAAAGTAGGGGTTTTCCAGCTGTTTCTTTGAGTCACTGACTCAAGAGGTAGCCTGACAGAGCCCTCAGAACTTCTCTCAGAGTGGTGCTCAGAAGTAAAATACGTAAGCTAGGAAGCAGTCTACTCCAATGCAATGAAATCTTTCAAGCAAGCCTGGGATGTAGCAGCTCACAGGCTTGTTTAATTAAAATGGTAGAAAATGGCACGTGGTAAGTGACGCAGGGAGTACCATATTTACTCCTGGCTGAGACCGCAGCTTTTTGGTTCCTTGGCCCCCTTCTTGACCTGGGATCCAAATGACGGTATTGACCTCAGATCTGTCTTGCAGTGGTTCTCTTGATGCCTTTCACTTTTCAGCCATACAAGTGAGTATAGGCTCACAGGGCCCAGCCGGGGACCTGGGCACAGGAAGTGAGGGCTGTCACCGGGACACTGGAGCCCATGTTCCAGCCTCAAAGATATCACAGAGCCTGCCCATCCAAGCATTGCCCCACCGAAAGGCGAGCCCAGTTTT
>NW_022926936.1:0-205 GCF_012274545.1 Fukomys damarensis | reverse complement strand
GGGGACAAGGTGCAGAGGATGAGCTAGGAGGCTGTCTCAGACAATGGTGAGAGCAATGGGGCAAGGGGCTGGCTGGGTGATGCTTTATATGGGCAAGGGGTCACTGGGGCAGACATAGTGGAGGTAGATGACTGGCTGCAATCAGAGGTGAGGTTTAAATCCATTGGAAGGATTGACTCTCCTGGTGGGAAGGAGACTAGAGGTG
>NW_022926935.1:0-7484 GCF_012274545.1 Fukomys damarensis | reverse complement strand
TTTTTTTTTTTTTTTCCTATTGATTCTATTCCTATAAAGAGCCCAAACCAATATAGTTGCTTTGGCAATTTGGGGTCACTCTTGCTTCCCTATGAATTTTAGGATTGACTTTTTTAGTTCTCTGAAGAATGACACTGGTACTTTGAATTTCTGGATCATTTTGGGTAAAAATATTTTATACAATGCTAATTCTTCTGTGCATAAATATGGGAGGTCTTCCTATTATGGGGTTCTTTAATTTCTTCCATCAGTGTTTTGTAATTTTCTTTGAAAAAGTTATTTCCTTGGATAAATTTATTCCTAGATATTTAATTTTATATTTGTAGCTGAGTGGGATTGCTTTTGTTTCTTTCTTAGTAAATTCATTATTAGTGTATGGAAAGCCTACTGATTTTTAATAACCTGCTGCTTTACAGAATCAGTTTTAGTAGTCTTGATACAGCCTAGCATGCTCTCTATATAATAGCACTTCATCTAATAGGCATAATTAACTTCTATTTTGTATGTCATTTGTTCCTTTGGCTTGCTTAATTGCTAAAACTCACAGTACTCTATTGAATAAAAGCAATACAAGTAGACATCTTTGTCTTGTGACTGATCTTAAAGGAAAATTTTTTAGCTTTTCCTCATTCAGTATGATACTGCATGTGGATTTGTCATTTGTGACCTTCATTATGTTGAGGTATGATCCCTCTAAACCTATTTTATTCCACTTATCCTGAAATGATGGTAAATTTAATCATACTTTTTCTTCAATTGAGATTATCCTATGACTTTATCCTTTATTTGTTTATGTATTCTTTGTGTATGTTGAGCCATCCTTGCATTCCTAGGGTAAAATAAATGACCATAATAAATGATCTTTTTGATATGCTCTTGAATTTGATTTCTAGCATTTTGTTGAGAATATTTTTATCTATTTTCATCAAGAGTCTATAGTTTTCCTGTTTTGGTAATGTTGGACTCATAGCATAGTATTTGGAAGTGTTTCAAGCCTATGGAATAGTTTGAGAAGAAAATAGGATGAATTCTTTTAAAAGTCTGGTTAAATGTGATGCCATCTGGCCCTACACTTTTTTTATGGGGAGATTTTTTATTACCAATTCAATCTCAATACTTGTTACTGGTCTATTCACATTTTACACTTCATAGTTCACTTTTTTTTTGGTCATATGGTCATAGAAATTTGCCCATTTCTTCCAGGTTTTCCAATTACTTAGCATGTAGCTTTGCAAAAATAATCCCTATTGACACTTTGAATTTTTGTGCCTTTGGTAGAAATGTCTCTTTTTTCAAATATAATTTTATTGGGTCTTAGGGTTTTTCTTAGTCTTAAAGGTTTGTGACTAGTATCTTTTCAAAGAACCATTTCATGTTTTATATTGTTTTAAATCTCTATTTTCTGTTTATTTTTCTATTTTGTTTACTTATGATTTTACTTTTGTAATTTCTTTCCTCTTACTACTTTTGGGCTTGATTTGGCCTTGCTTTTCTAAGTCATTTACCTGTACTCTTAGGTTGACTATTTGAAATATTTTTCAATATAGGAACTCATTGCCATATATTTTCCTCTTAGTACTTTTTTTGCAGTAGCCTACAGACTTTCCTATTTTGTTTCCATTTGCTTCAAGAAATGTTTTAATTTCCCTGACTTTCTCAGTGACCTACTGTTCATTCAAAAGTATTTTGTTCAGTCTCCATGTATTTCTATAATTTCAAGTTTCTTTTATGGACTTACACATTTGTTTTATTATGACAATAGGATACAAGTTAAGTTTTTAAATTCAAGGCTTGTTTTGTGGAATAAGATGTGGTCTATTTTACAGATGGAAGGAATGGGCATTTTGCTGCTGTTGGATGAAATCCAAATGAGTCCATTTGTCTGTAATACTGTAACTTTTGTTGGAATGATGTTCATTTAATGACAGTGTTGTCTTGAAATACCTATTCTTACTGTAGGCCTAATACTTTTATTTTATACTACTGAGTTATCTGATATTAGAAACATACAGATTTATATTCATTAAATCTTGATAAGTATCATTTGAATATTAACTAGTAATCTTTGTTTTAAGTATTTTGTCAGATATAAGTATAGCTACTTCTGTTTGCTTGTATTACTTTTTACTTACAGTACCATTTTCTGTCCTTTCATGTTCAGTCTGTGTATCTTTTGTGAAGGAATTTTTTACAGGTAGTATATTGTTGAGTCTTTAATTCACTTAGCCATTCAATAATAACTTGAATGTAAAGGACTTAATTATATCTCTAATTTTTTCTTGTTTTGAGTATTCTTTGTTCATTTCCTTGTCTTACTCATCTCTTGCTTGATCTGTTGTATTGATAATGTTTGATTTCTTGCTATTTTTCTTCTGCATATCTATTCTCTAGTGGCATTTATACTTTCACATGGTATCATGGCAGTTGTCTTTCAGTTCTTTAAGAATCCTTTAAGCAACTTTTGTAGAGATTATTGGTTGGTCATAAACTCTGAGTTTTTGCTTGCTTTCAAAGGTCTTAATTTTTGCTTTATTTCTATAGGAGAGCCTTGCTAGTAACTATAATCCTGGTTGGCAGTTATTTTCTTTCACAGCTTTAAATACATCATTCCATTCCCTGCTAGCCTATACTATTTCTGCTGATAAATCTGTTACTGTAGTGGTGATAACCTTAAACGTGACTTAGCACTTTTCTCTTGAAGATGTTAACATGATTTTTTTACCTTATACTTTTGACAACAGCTTCCTTGTCAAAATAACTCCTGATGGGCCGGGGATTTAGCTCAGTGGTTCTGGTGCCTGCTTTGCAAGCACAAGGACCCAAGTTCAATCCCCGGTATGAAACAAAAACAAAGACCAAAACCAAAAAACCGTCTTCAGTGCAACTTCTTAGGTGAGATCCTTTGTCAAAGTAAGGATATGGTATAGATTTCAGGTTTCTTACCTAAGTGGCTGCAAACCTGTGAGGACTGTGAAAATACTCATACTAAGATTACCAGCACCTATGTTGATAGTATTTGCTGGGACTCCTTCACCTTTACTCCTGTAAAGGAGAGATCCCTGGTTGTGAAGCTAGGGTATTTTATTTCTCTTACTATGTTGATGTCCCAAAGACTCAATCTCACAATGTTCCAATCTCATTTACAGGGTTCTCCCATGGTGATTATTTTTAGATACTCCTGAGGTTGCCTACATCTGTGGCTGCTCAACTTCTTTAGCTAAATGGCTCAGTGCATATAATTTATGCATATATTCACATGTACTTCAAGAATCTCTAAATTACTTGATATTACATTGTATTGAGTACTATTATCTAAATAGTTGTTTAGGAAATAATGAAAAGAAAAAATCCTTTATTTAATACAGATACATTTCTTCTTTTTTTTAGACTATTTTTGGTCATGGTTGAATCTGTGATGCAAAAGGCTGACTGTATTACAAAATATGCAGTTATATTTGATACTGGCAGAAGAAAACAGAGTTCAGAGAACTACTCTTACAATAGTGACTCAGCATGTGAAAGCAGGTAAGTCAATAAATTTATCCAGGTCTTAGCTTCATCATTTGTACAAGGAAAAAATAGAACAGATGGCCTCTGAGCTAACTCTCTTTTCTGGTAGCCTATTAATCCTTAGAAAATAGCCTGAAGTGTTTATTCATGTATAAAATCAAAACATTTACTATAGACAAAGTTTGAAGCATTCAAAAGCAGGTAAGAGAAGAATGAAAACTACCTCTGCAACAACTATGCTTCAAAACTCACTATTCTTTAGGAGTAGCATGGGATTATCAAAGTATTCCTACTGGGAGTGTTTAAGCTTCTAGTCATTAGCTAGTGACCTCGTACAAATTGTTCCTTTCTCCTGGAATTCAACTTATTTAAACTTAATAAGGACTCTTTTAGTTTTTATAACTCATTCATTTGGGATAACACACTTGTGTTTTGGGTCAAGAAAGATATTTTGACATTGCCTAAGGAAAATAGGTCTATCCTGGTACTGTACTTTGAAGTTTGTTGGCAACAAAAGGGAAAAAGATCAGCAAACAGTATGGAGGCTCCATCTAATTGTTTAGATAAGCCCACTTCATTACTTTTCGCAGTACTCAGGATTTCGCCCAGGCAGGTCCTTACATAAGCTAGATGAGTGCTTTATGTTTCTAGACTACTTCATTACTTTTCAACAAAACTTTGCTGTATCATCGCAGTAACATGGCAGGATATTTTAAATACATGAACAAGTTAGAAAAGATTATAAGGCCCTGTTAATATAAGTTTATTTTTTAGCAGTGCTATGTTATTCATGTTTTACACATATGCTGTTATGTTTATTTTTCTATAAAGTTTAAGACCACTAGGTGAAGGACAGATGTGTTCTCAAACTTTATTCTGTGATACTTTAATCTGGTGCAGCCTAGCTTCTGAAAAGAGTGAACAGACCAAGAAGATAGTGTAATATAGGAGGCAACCATGTCAACAGTCTGTGTCTTACTTTTGATGATTCCTAATACCTTATTCTAAGCTTTTTTTGGTAAACAACTAAATGTTTTAAGATAGGGATTGGAACAATTAAGTGTGAGGCTGACTTTTGTTTTTATTCTTAATAGCCCTCTTAACATAGGGAAAAGGGTAATAAGCCACTCATCATTCTAGATCTATTTCAGTCTCTAGTATTATGTTTGTCTGAAAGTCCTACATCTGGCTGGTGCAGACTTTTTATTTTCCTGGGAAATTCCCTCAGGCTTTTTCAGCTCAACTTTGTATAGATGCACCTGTCCTCGGGTAATGGTGAAGAAGGCAGGACCTCAGGCAGACTTGTTTTCATACATACTCATATGCCTGCATGCCTTTTCCAGGGCAAAGACTAAGGTTACACTTAAAAAGAGATATTCTACAATTCAGCAGGTAGCTTCAGAATCAGCTTGGGGTTGCTGAAATAATGTGATCACTCCAGCAGGCCATGGGGTAAGACACATAGTTTTCTATGCTTTGACATCAAAAAAATATTTTCTAAGATGCTGCATGATTTAATATGCCTTGGCTTATCTTTTCCCCTTCAAGACGGCAAGCCTGTAGGATATAATCCTTCTTTATGCACAGTTATTTAGTTGAAAGATTTTAAATATTTTAGACCAAGTCATGTCATAGGACTTGGAAAAACCAACAGTACTACAATACATTATATGCAAACAGTTCCTTATAGCTGATTAATCAGTTGAAAAATCCTACCACAGAGGCTTCTTAATTGGTGATCTTCTTGCTGACTCTCTGTTGGGTCATTTACACTGTCAACCTGACTATTCATTTCAACTGTAACCAGAAAGGAAAACAATCAAGGTTAAATAGTTATTAAACAAATCTGTTAAACATTTTAATATGGCCTATGATTTGATACTTTCTTGAGTTTTTTTTTTTCTCTCATGCCTTTTCTCAGTTTGTTTTCAGTCCTTCATTCATAAGTTTACAACACCGTTGTATATTTTTACAGGTAGGAGGAACTGGGAAAGACAGAATCACCCCTATAGAAGCTGAGCTGTCACTTCATATTGGAGTTTTTGTTTAGTAATTCAGGCATATGTGTTACTGCTCTTAAATAAATAAATTTAAAAGGTCTTAAGTAGCTACCAAAGAGCAAAATAAAAAAAGAAACATTGACATGCAGAGAGGCAACCAGCTCCCTGTCTAAAATGGCAGTGTCAGTGGATCTCTTTGGTTTGATATATTTTCATACTCGTAATTCAGAACAGACCCTGCAGACTTGCCAATGGTTGCAGCAGCAGTGGCCATTGTGACAGAGAAAAGCAACTTATCTAAAGAGATCACACAGCCGTGAAAAAATTTCTGCTTTGACTTGACTGTGTATATTCTATTGCTAGCATTTGCATTAAAATAGTATGTATAATCACTGCCCTTCTCCAGAAGAAGCACAAAGGAGTCATAGCTGCAACTCTGGAAATTTCCAAGGGTCAGTGGGTTTAATGAGATTGATATTTTTAAATCCTCCAAGCACATGCTGTAAGCTGAGAGACTGAATATACAAGTGGATAATGGCCAGATAACCTAACAATAGAACTGATTAAAAACCTGTGTAACAACCAGCCTGGACAACCAATGTGAGCTGTAACAGGCTCTGAATGTCAGGGCTTGGTCAGTGATCATCAGCTTCCCTGTTTTCAGTTTCCAGCTAGGGACCAACCAGGGAAGGGAAAATATGCTTCCCAAACTAATAACCTAGGATGCCCTGGTTGGCAGTTTCTATTTGTACCATGCCAACAACCCAGGAGATCCTGGGTGTTTCCTTTTATTCTTATAAAGCTTTCCAATTTCCCTGCCCATTTCCATCAAACCTGAGTGATAATGACTGATACTACAGTAACTGTTGGATACATAAGCTCATTTTGGTGGCCTTCATTTATTTGCTCAAAACCTAAAACAATTTTTCTTGGTCTCTTGACTGAGGTAAAAGAGTGGCAGATGCTGGTATCATACTCCAAAGATACTTGAAAGAGGGTGTGGCATTTTATAGTGTCCCATTC
The DNA here is from genome assembly GCF_012274545.1 of Fukomys damarensis. NCBI lineage: Eukaryota > Metazoa > Chordata > Mammalia > Rodentia > Bathyergidae > Fukomys > Fukomys damarensis. Next base: position 951 of record NW_022926935.1, on the reverse strand, counting down.
ACCTTTCTCCTGATGAGCAAAGTTTGGACAGCAAATCCTCTCATTATCATTTGCAAACCATTCTGGATTTTGCAAAGGTGTGAGTTCATCTCAAATCCCAAAACCATCTCAAACTGGCCATTTGCAGCAACTGTCACTAGAAAGTGTTTTTGTCCTTCTGGTACACAGGTCTCAGGTTAATACCAGGGCTTGTACATAAAGGTTTTTATTTTTATTTTTTTTAAAGTTCATACCAGTGTGGGAGATCAAGAATAAAATATAGGAGAGAATTCTTATTTTATTATTTCTCTCCACTGAGGGATGCTAGTTCTAAAACCTTTAAGTGTTACTATGTAAATCATTCCATGCCCCAATAAGCTTGGGGAAGGCAATGTTAAACCTTGTTAAATTTCTTTACTGCTGGAATTGTTAAGAGCTTTAATCCTCCACTGTTCATGATGAATGTCCAAGTAAGGTCTAAAATTCAGTATTTCAGTTATTTCCATAATAAGGAGCATTATATAGGCCTGATATTCATCAGAACCTCCTTTGTCAAAAGCAGGAGGGAACCACTATTCTGATTGTCGTAATAAGGCTGGAGCAGGTTTTGTCATCTGAGTATCATTGGCAGGCTGTGGCTTTTGATGGACAAGTTAGAGGTTTAGAAACATCTCCTAGATAATTCAAACCCATGAGTAATGATCAAGGAAGGACATATAGAGGGTAGAGATATTTGATATATGAAACTAAAACCACCATGTAACTTCCACCATTTGCTGAATTTTTCTTAAATAATTACCAATAATTATTTACTTTTCCTTGGATAAAAAAACAAAAACAACCAAAAACTCTGTTGCAAGACCCCGGAGGGGGTTTCTTCAGCTGCCTGTCTGCCTGGCGGCCTGCGACCACCCGGCGGCGTGCGCGCGAGCTCCCGGCCTGCGTGACAACAGACCAGGAAGGCCCCAAAGA
>NW_022926934.1:0-286 GCF_012274545.1 Fukomys damarensis | reverse complement strand
AGGTACCAGATCCCAATAATGAATGTAACTGTACTGTATACCTAAAATGTACCAATAAACTCAGTGAGAACAACAACAAACAAACAAACAAACAAACAAACGAAAATGGGCATCTGAAATGAACAGACATTTCTCAGGGAAAGAAGTAAAAGCAGCTAATAAATATATGAAAATATGTTCAATGTTACTCGTCATTTGAGATATGCAGATGAAAACTGCACTGAGATTCCACCTCACCACACAAAGAATGGCTGCTGTCAAGAAATCAATCAAAAACAAATGCTGA
>NW_022926933.1:0-220 GCF_012274545.1 Fukomys damarensis | reverse complement strand
ATTAACTTGTATGTGCTTTAAAAGCAGAATGTCCATATTCATCAAGAGTAACATTTTCTAAGCTGGGTGGGTGGCACATGCCTTAGTCCCAGCACTCGTCAGACTGAGGCAAGAGGATCACTGTAAGTTCGAGACCAGCCTGGGCTACATAGTGAGTTCCAGATCAGTCTCAGCTATACAGTGAGAACCTGTCTCAAAAAACAAAACAACAACAACAACA
>NW_022926932.1:0-549 GCF_012274545.1 Fukomys damarensis | reverse complement strand
AAAATAGCTTTAAACAAAAATTTTCCAGATTATATCAGGACAGCCAGAAGAAATTTTGAAGTCATCAGTCAACATAACTGGAAACCATTCCATTCCTTTCATATATATACTATTTGGCTAATAATCCTATGTATGTATGTAATTAGGAGAGTAGGTTAAGATCACACATTGCTTTACTTCATGGGTTTGAGGATGTTGACTGAGAAAATTGAAAGTGGAAGGTTTACCTGTGTTAATTATACAGCTGCAGATTGCATCTTGTATCTGCAGTGGCAACAGACAGATTTCTCAAAAGATGAATAGAACCTAATGGGGTGTCTTTTATTTACCAGAACTGAAACTACATAGCCGAATGGCAGAAATATAGGCTACATGCTCCTCTCTCTTGTGGCAAGATTAGATCTCAGAAACTGATCTCCAAAGAGAAATGTCTAGACAGAGCCACTTGCTTATAGCAGAGAGAGGAGCGTGCTTTTTAATTCCTACTCAGTTGCAGAAGGATGTATTCTATTGGTTCCTACATTCAGCAAACATCTAGCGCTATTTATA
>NW_022926931.1:0-228 GCF_012274545.1 Fukomys damarensis | reverse complement strand
CTCTGAGCTATGTTACTCTAGGTTATGGGGAGCTCAACCAGACAGGTGTGTGGATTCAAAAAAATCTATACTTATCATTCAAGTTATTTCAGTGGAGGCTTAACAGGTAATATGCAGTCATGGGTGGATTTGATCTTTCATTGGGTTGAGTATGATGCATGTTAAAGCACATGTTCATTTTCCAGTTGAACTCTCTGCTTCCATTCCAGAGTTGAAAGATGTTGTGGT
>NW_022926930.1:0-244 GCF_012274545.1 Fukomys damarensis | reverse complement strand
AAATACGAGGAATATAAAGGCAGAAACTCTGCTGCTCTATCAGCTTCATTCATCAAGGAGAACTAAGCCTAGGATCTCCAAGGTCACGGAACCGGCAAACCAGGCCTTTCCTCGGGACTTGTACATGTGTACTCTGGGTGTCCTAGAAGGCATAAAAGAGCACTGAACACAAGAGACTCCTAGATGTTTGGAGTCTGGATGAAAATCTGAAACTCAAATGGCAAGTCTTTGAAAAAACTGTCTT
>NW_022926929.1:0-338 GCF_012274545.1 Fukomys damarensis | reverse complement strand
CCTGGATCTATGAGTACACTTTGTTTCTCAGCACGGTCACCTTTCTCCTATTCCCTTTCATAGTCATAGTGGGTTCCTACGGGAAAGTGCTCCTTGCTGTCTACCGCATGCGCACACAGGAAGGCAGGAAGAAGGCCTATTCCACCTGCAGCACCCACCTCACAGTGGTGACTTTGTACTATGTACCTTTTGTTTTCACTTATCTCCGCCCAAAGTCCTTCCGGTCTCCAGCAGAGGACAAGGTGGTCTCTGTCTTCTATGCCATCCTCACCCCAATGCTCAACCCTGTGATCTACAGCCTGAGGAACAAGGAGGTGCTGGGGGCCCTGGCAAGAGTG
>NW_022926928.1:0-687 GCF_012274545.1 Fukomys damarensis | reverse complement strand
AAGTAGGACTTTGCCAAAAATTCCAAAATAAAGTTGATCTTTATAAAATCCAGCAACAGGAAGACATATATGGCTCAGATTCAAAGTTAGTACCCCCAGACTGAGCCTCTAATCTCTCCCCAGTTCCACTCAAAACCCCACAGCTCCAAGCTTCAGATTTTCATAGTTAATTTGGTCTCTGAGATTGATCACCTACCAGGGCAGAGCTAGGAGTGTCAGGCTCCAAACCAGCTCCATTACCTGGCTATCCTCTATGATTTCAGGTTTCAGGCAGGCCTTAGGACCAGCTTGGTCGAGGATATTTCAGGTTTTAGACTACCCTCAACCTCAGACAACGTTTTGACCCAAGATTTCAGGCTTACTCCAGAACCACGCCAACCCCAACAGCTATGGGCCCAGCCTCCAGGCTTACCTTTGGGAATAAAGCCTAGAGGTTCCTTGAGACTCTGTCTTATACCTAAACCTAGGTATATACTAAGGTTTTAGGTTAGTCTGGAGCTGGGTAAATTCGTATAGTTCCAGGATGTATGTTCACCTCACTACCAGGTCACCATTTCTGTGTCCAGGCACCTCAGGTTGACATCTGGACATGGGCACCAATCCTACCCAATAATGAGCTGGTCCCTGTGGCCCCAGTACTGCAGCACACCCATGAGCCATGCCTGTTTCATAGACCCCAGCAATAGA
>NW_022926927.1:0-879 GCF_012274545.1 Fukomys damarensis | reverse complement strand
ACCTCTCAGGACAAGTGGAATGGATTGACAGATGAAGAAACAACTCAAGACACACTCAGCCACCTCATTTTTAACAAAGGAGCCAAATGTCCTCACTGGATGAAAGATAGCCTCTTTAATAATGGTGTTGGAAACTGGTTTTTATGCCTCTTTAATAATGGTGCTGGAAAAACTGGTTTTTAATGTTCCCAAGATTAAAATTAGACCTATTCCTCTTACCATATATGAAAATAAAATAGAAATGAATTAAATATCTCAATATTAAAACCAAAGCACTAAACTGCATAGAAAGAGGTTAGGTAGAACTCTTGAAGACATTAGTGTAGGAAAATATTTTATGAACAAAACTTCATTTTTCCTGCACTAGCACAAATAATCAACAAGTTGGTTATCTTCTTATTAAAAAGCTTCTACTCAGAAAAAAAGCAACTGATAGTATAAAGAGACAATCCACAAAGTGGGAAAAAGTTATGACCAGCTCTTCTTCCGACAAGTGTCTACTATCTACAATATGTAAAGAATTAAAAAAAATCAGAACTCCCAAATTTAAAGACCCAATCCAAAAATGGGCATCTGACATGAACAGACATTTCTCAGTCAAAGAAGTAAAAATAGCAAATAAACATATGAAAAAATGTTCAACATCACTGGTCATTCAAGAGCTGCAAAAGAAGACAAGACTGAAATTCTACCTCGCCCCAAAATGAATGGCTGCTATCATGAAATCAAACTATAAGAAATGCTGGTGAGAGTGTACACTATTGCAACCACTGTGGAAATCAGTATTGAGATACCTCAAAGAACTAGGATTAGGGTTTCCATTTGACCCAGCCATCTCCCTGCTGGGTGTCTTCCCCAAATACTTAAAAGAATCATACC
>NW_022926926.1:0-205 GCF_012274545.1 Fukomys damarensis | reverse complement strand
GCTGTCTGACCTCTATGAATGTTACTCAACAGTGCCCACACCATGATTTGACCCAAAGCATGAGTAATTTCAAGGAATCCAGAAAGTTGCTAAATACTCGGAACCCACTAAAAGAAAGTCTTTCTCAGTACCTAGAAATGCCGACTCATTTCTATCACCTTCCCACAAACCAAATAGCAGAAACAAAAGGCGAAGAATTCAAGCA
>NW_022926925.1:0-241 GCF_012274545.1 Fukomys damarensis | reverse complement strand
CCAGAGATAGCAAATAGCACACCAAGATCCAGGAGAGAGTCTTGGTGTGAGCCTGAATTCCCCGTCTTTTGACTCGCATAAATAACTGAGAACATGTGAAGAGCACTGTGAGACCTCACTTCTGCTGTGCGGCATTCTCCTGACCTTTGGTCCATCTTTAGGCCCAGGGTGAATATGTCCTGCCTCGTTTCCTATAAGTGGACTGCTCAAGGTGTGGTCAGCAATGCCGTCCAAATGCCAT
>NW_022926924.1:0-256 GCF_012274545.1 Fukomys damarensis | reverse complement strand
CAGGCAGAGACCTCCAAACAAAAAGGAATATAGTTGTACTCCATATAAGGTGTGGATTTCACTAGTAAACTCGCAGAGTTGCAGCACCTTTCTCAGTGGAGTACTTCTCATTCAGGAAACTAAATGCTTTGGTTTCAAAGGGGTAAGAGGTGAATGAAGCTGTTTCCTGGTGAAAACTACAGTTGAAACCATGGAAGCACTCTGCCCAGTACGTTTGTGTTGTAATTTCAAAGTGAACCTCTCCCCAAGGATACAG
>NW_022926923.1:0-604 GCF_012274545.1 Fukomys damarensis | reverse complement strand
AAAAAAAATAATCTTGCAATTGGCTTTAAACACAATCCAGTGATACAGAAAACTGTACATCTGACTTTGAATGCAAAGACAGACTGTCATAATAAAAAATTCCCTCTGGAGTTCAGTCTTTGAAAGATGATTACTATCACAAAATCTTTTAGTCACAAAATTTAAAGAACAGTAAGGAGGCAACATTTGACGCCAGGAATTATACCTCTCACTTCTTCCTTAATTTGGTGCTTTCATAATCACCTCCCTTGCAATTCAACTAAATTTTAAGCAAAAATATTCCTGTGGGTGCACATCACCTCAAAAATACTGCAGACTGAGGCTAAGATGTCCAACTGTCCTGATACATTTACATGTTATCAGTGGTTTTAAATTTTGTTAGAAAATAGGTTCTAGTGGAAGTTTCAGGAATAAAAAACAATAACAAAATCTCTGCCATCTGGAGACTAAGATACCAAGAAACTTCCCAAGTTTTAGAGAACACCCATCGTTTATTTCAATACCCCACTGACAAACAACAGCAAATTAATATATAAAGTCAACTTAAAAAAAGAAAGAAAAGAAAAACTCTGTGGCTTACCTGATTTGTCATACCCTGGGACTG
>NW_022926922.1:0-1480 GCF_012274545.1 Fukomys damarensis | reverse complement strand
GAACTCGGGTCCTTGTGCTTGCAAGGCAGGCCACCGAACCGCTGAGCTAAATCCCTGGCCCTCTACACCCTACTTTGTTAAATCCTCCAGAGAGGATTTAAGTTGGGTCTTGGAATCTTACATATTTACAGTGATCTTTGTGAAATGCTACTTCGAAGAGGTCCTCAGAAAGAACCTTCTGTGGTCAAATAAGTTGGGAAAACATTGCATTCATGTTCTTACCCTAGAAAGTCACACCACATGGGATGTCAATATAGTTATTAAAGCAATCTGCTTATTTAATTATCAGAACATTTTCCAGTTTGACTGCAGGATTCTCCCCACTGTGCTAGCCCAGTCAGATTCATTCTATTCCATGACACCCTCTTTGGGAGCCCTGCTTTCGTGAGCTCCTCTTGAAGTGGTGGTGAAACTATGGCACATGTGCTGCAATGTGCTATTTGTTATCTTTGAAGGCTCTAGAAGATTCACCATCAGGGGCCTAGTGCTCACATTCTGTGTTGCTCAGAGGCTGCAGGGGGAGGCAGGTGTTTCCAGGGAAGGAAGTTCCCACTATGGAGCCACAGGGATGCTTTATCCAGTCAATTTCTTCAAATGGACCAGGTTACACCCTGAGGACCTGTGCTGCCCCATTGGTTTCAGGGGGACCTCAGAGTACCTGTGCATGGAATGAGGTTCATCTTCATTGCTTCTGGAATAATCACACCCCCATCAGCCAGCTCAAGGAAGCCTCCTCCAGGGTGACTTGCTGACTTTCTTAGAGCAGTAAGCCTATCCTTCCCCATGGTGGAAGCTCATTAATTCCACAAACCCTGGAACTCATCAATAATTCAGAGACCCAAGTGACATTAACAATCCCTTCTGGAAGGCCTCACACCAAGCATTTGCTGGAGCCAAAATAATGTAGTTTTAAGGTTTAGAGAAGGGCTAACATAAAAAAACAAAAAAGCGTTGCCCTTTAAATGACAAGGGACTGCTTTATCTTCAAGTTTTGCTTAAGCTTCTGAAGAAGCCCCCTTGCAGCTAGCATCAGGTGTGACCAGAAGACTTTCTGAATCCTTGAAGGTATTTATTTTTAATTTAAGTAACAAGAGGCCTTTGCTATACATCTATCATATAACAAATGCCTCCGTTTTTATGTTTTCCTTTCCATTCCTCTGAACTTTTTCATCTTTACATTCATTGCTCCATACAAGGTCATTATCTTTTCTTACCTAGATAACTGCAAAGATCTCCTAATTGGTCTTTTTGTCCTCAAAATTTCCCATCAGTTTTTCTTTCACAATATAGTCAGATATTCTTCCAAATCACAAATAAATGCCATTTAGATTTTAAAAACCTTCAGTGGCTCTGCTACAACCTGTGTTAAATTTCACAGTCTAAAAGCCTCTTCCTAACCTGGTGGTGGTTTCCTTCCTAATGGCCCCTGGACTTCCCCTCTCATCTCCATCATTAAACTAGGTTAACATTATTTTAGTGT
>NW_022926921.1:0-348 GCF_012274545.1 Fukomys damarensis | reverse complement strand
AAAAACAAACAATGTGACTCCCTTCTTTGCCGTTTGAATGCCCTTTATTTCTTTCTCTTCCCTAATTTTTCTTGTTAAGATTTCCAATATCTTATTGAATAAGAGTGGTAAAGTAAGACATCCTAAATTTGAAGATAAGTAGTCATATATGACTGTCAAGTTGAGCAGCACAACTGCAACTCAAAGGGGCAAATGATTGCTTGCCTTACACAACTCTGACTGGTCTTTTCCAGTAAATATAAGAGAATCCAAGTTTCCTGGTTCCATCGTCCCATTTTTTGTAGCTTGTATGTGCTTGGACTATCCTAACCATACAAAAAATAGAAAATGCATGTCTTTTAAAATGTG
>NW_022926920.1:0-222 GCF_012274545.1 Fukomys damarensis | reverse complement strand
AAGAGCATCCAGGTGGTGATGGCAGGGCTTCTCTGTGGAACAGTTTTATGACTTGGGAGCTGGCTTCTTCCATACCAAGGGATCTAAGTGAAGAGGAAAGATGGAGGTGGGGGAAAGGAGGAGAGGGAGAGGGAGACCCAAAAGTCTGATCTTAGCACCGACACCTCTCTCATCCTGCTATTGTGAGAAAAGTTAACGACTTTATTTCGTACTCAAGCCAAG
>NW_022926919.1:0-298 GCF_012274545.1 Fukomys damarensis | reverse complement strand
AAACATTTAGTGACTTTTTAATGTAAGTTACAAGGTGCCCCAAATTACCTAGATGCTTCAGCTTGTACTCTGTGCCTTTTTATAAAAGCATACTTTATAATATTTTAAAGACTTGAAATCCAAGAATTTGATCTTAATTTCCCTTTAATAAGATATTTGAAAAATCACACTATTAAATTTTTCTAACTCATTTCGTTTTCTAAACCTCTTACTTGGTCATATATGTTTACTATCTCATGAATAAACAATACTTTATGTGTCACACTAATACTACCATGACTTAAGATTACTAACTCAC
>NW_022926918.1:0-211 GCF_012274545.1 Fukomys damarensis | reverse complement strand
GCAATGAGTGAAAAGGCTCCAGTCATACCAGCAGGCTGCGCTCTACCACCCACAACTGGGAATTACAGGCCTGCAAAGAGGAAAGCACAGATGCCCACAGCACTGCCACTGCTGGGGCAACAACTGTGGGATAAGGCTGAGCTCCCTACACCTCCCAAGCGCCCTCGTTGGACTCCCACAAAACACCTGGACAGCCCGCGGGGGAGCAGGA
>NW_022926917.1:0-403 GCF_012274545.1 Fukomys damarensis | reverse complement strand
TGCATGATGGGGCCGCTCTGCTGCTGGGCTCCTCTGGGCCTCAGCGGGTCTCTGGTCAGTGTGACGCCCGCTCTGAGCCAGGTGTAGGGCAGCTCAGTGTGGGCTGCACGCGGAGGGCGTCGGCTTGTGCGTCTGCCCCAGGAGAGCTGTGAGTGTCCCCCAGGACCCCGGGATCTGACTCCCGGGGCGGTGGGGGAGCGGCCGAGGAACCCGCCCGCGGGCGCAGGCCCACAGGTGACCGCAGAGGAGCTGTGTGCAGCTGCAGCCTGCATCGTCGGGTACGAAGCCAGCGAGCCGGTTGCTGGGTGTGGAGGGCGCCCGTCCTAGGGGAAGGAAGTCCTCTGAGTGTCCCGTGTCCGTGTGAGGAGGCCAGGGGAGGGGCGGTGGGTCAGCCTTTGAGCTC
>NW_022926916.1:0-492 GCF_012274545.1 Fukomys damarensis | reverse complement strand
TACAACAAATTAAAAAAGCTTCTGCACAGCAAAAGAATCAATTAGTAGAGTGAAGAGACAACCTAGAGAATGGGAAAAAAATTTGCCAGCTCTTCCTTAGACAGAGGACTAATGTCTAGACAATGTAAAGAACTCACAAAAAAATCAGACCACCTAAACTAAAAGACCCAATTAAGAAATGGACAAGTAAAATGAACAGACACTTCTCAGAGGAAAAAATGCAAATGGCCAACAAATATATGAAAAATGTTCAATATTCCTGACCAGTACAGAAATATAAATTAAAACAATGCTAAGATTCAACCTTAGACCAGAAAGAATGGCAATCATCAAGAAATCAAAAACTAACAAATGCTGGCACGGCTGCAGTGAAATACTTGTTGGTGGGCATGTAAACTAATATAACCATTATGGAAACTCCTCAAAACAAAACAAAACAAAGCAAAACTGAAATTAGAGCCGGGCCTGGTGGCTCATGCCTGTAATCCCAAC
>NW_022926915.1:0-695 GCF_012274545.1 Fukomys damarensis | reverse complement strand
GTAGCATAAGAATATAGTAAACACAGAAATGAAGAGAGATATCTTAAAAGACTGTGCACTACATAAAAATCAAGGGTGTTTTAATTCCAGGTGCCAGGAATCTGTTTCTAGCAACCAAAAAAATACGAACACAACACCTGTGTAGGCACCCTATGACTTTGATTTATATAGTCCAACTGCCTAGAAAAATAGAAAAAAAAAGTTATGCAAGACAGAATTCAGATCCAAAACCAAAGAAATCAAATAGTAAAAATTTATCTACCAAGATTAAATATCTCTAGTATTTCAAATGCAAAATGAAAACTAATTGAAAATTGGTCAACAAGAACTGAAAAAGGAGATGGGCTGATAACTAAAATGGCTTCTTATATTTTTATATCAGGTTAATTTACATTTAAATGCACAATTTAATTTCTCCCAACACTGGCTAAAAAATGAAGGTTAAAAAAAAATGAGTAACATTTTAAGTCTCTTGGACACACTACCAAGGCAAGGCTGTAACTAAATTCTTCTACTATGACTAAAAATTTGTAATAAGTCACATAGGTAATTAAAAACTAGACTACAATGTTAATTTTTTCCAAGTTATATTCTCTATTTCTGCTTATTTAAACACAAAGTGTTATAATTCATCACTAGAAGATAATTTATTGGACATTTTGGGTTTAATTCAAGTGAGCAAATCAAATTTTTTT
>NW_022926914.1:0-1058 GCF_012274545.1 Fukomys damarensis | reverse complement strand
AAGGCACTTTTAGCAGAGAAGCCATTCAGTCCTAAGAGAGTGCCTAGCAGCTCTGAGTGCACAGAAGCCTCCCAAACTCTGTATACTTGGGAATAGGTTCAGTTTGCCGTTGGAACACAAACGCACTTTGCAGAGTGCTTCTGCGGTTTAAAGGGCAGTTTTCCCTGGGAAACAGCTTCTCTTTTCCACTTAGCTGTTTAAAGCAAAAGCAATCAGTTTCATGAACGTGAAGCACTCCACGGAGAAAGGTGCTGCAACTCTGTGAGTTTACCAGTGAAGTCGACCTCTTACGTGGAGTACAACTGTATTTCTTTTTGTTTGTAGGTCTCTGCTTGGCAGAGATTGAAACACTGTTGTGAGGCACTTTTAGCAGAGAAGCCCTTCGGGCCTAAGAGAGTGCCTAGCAGCTATTAGTGCACACGAGCCTCCAGAACTCTGTATACTTGGGGATAGGTTCCGTTTGACGTTAGAAGAGAAATGCACTTTGCAGAGGGCTTTAGCGGTGTAAAGTGCCGCTTTCCTCGGGAATCAGCTTCACTTGGCGCTTACCCATTTAAAGTGAAAGTGCTAAGTTTCATGAATGTGAAGTGCTCCACAGAGAAATGTGCTCCAACTCTGTGAGTTTCCCAGTGAAGTCCACCTCTTATGTGGAGCACAACTGTGTTCGTTTTTGTTTGTAGGTCTCTGCCTGGCAGATATTGAGACACTGTTGTGAGGCACTTTTAGCAGAGAAGCCCTTCACTTCTAAGAGAGTGCCTAGCAGCTCTGAGTGCACACAAGCCTCCCGAACTCTGTATACTTGGGGATAGGTTCAGTTTGACGCTAGAACACAAATGCACTTTGCAGAGATCTTCTGCGGTTTAAGGTGCCATTTTCCCTGGGAAACAGCTTCTCTCGGCGCTTAGCCGTTTAAAGCGAAAGCAGTCAGTTTCGTGAATGTGAAGCACTCCACAGAGAAAGGTGCTGCAACTCTGTGAGTTTACCAGTGATGTCCCCCTCTTATGTGGAGTACAACTGTATTCCTTTTTGTTTGTAGGTCTCTGCCTGGCAGAGATTGA
>NW_022926913.1:0-202 GCF_012274545.1 Fukomys damarensis | reverse complement strand
CGCTTTCGCTTTAAACGGCTAAGCGGGAGAGAAGCTGTTTCCCGGGGAATACTGCACTTTAAAACGCATAAGACCTCGGCAAAGTGCGTTTGTGGTCTAACGTGAAACTGACGCTCTCCCCAAGTTTACAGTGTTCTGCAGGCTTGTTTGCACTCAGAGCTGCTAGGCACTCCCTTAGGCCTGAAGGGCTTCTCTGCTAAAA
>NW_022926912.1:0-2058 GCF_012274545.1 Fukomys damarensis | reverse complement strand
CTTTTGCTTGACTAGCTATAAGTCATTATTACAACTGTCAATTTAGCAGCATCTCCTTCCAGCCTCTGTCCTGACACCACACTCCCTCTATGAGTTCCACCCTCAGTGCTCACCTTTCCACCAAAGGGATCACATTGCACAGAAATCTCCAATTTGGGCTGCCAGGTTCTTTGTTGTGGAGATCAATTTTATTCATGAATTTGCTCAAAATATATGCCTACTGTGTATTGGGCACTGTCCCGGGTCCTGAAGATACAATGAAGAAAAATTATCCCTATGCAACTTAAATTGTTGGTAACACAGTGGAGGTTATGAAATATTTGTGAGCTGTGGTAGTGGGAGTTGAGATGGAAATGAAAATTTAGATGGGCTTCCTAGGGAAGACCTTACTGAGAAGGTGACATCTGAAGGACCCCTGAAGGAGGTAAGGTGGTGAGAGAAAGGGGCAAAAGCCCCGAGATGTTGCAGTACTGGCACGCTCAAGATGGTCAGTGACTTTGGAGAGAGTAAAACATCTTTGCTGTGGGACTGTGCCTATCACATAGAAGGTGCTAAGTAACTACTTGTTAAATGCTTAAGTACTGAAAACGTGTACAAAGAACCATTTAAAAGAAGGATAAAACTAATAATAGATTTGGAAGCACATTGTATGATCCATAAACTGTTACTGTTGCTTTTTAAATCTAGTATACTTTTGGCTTAAAAAAAAATAAAAGTGCTCAGTTACTTCCTCCACAGAATAATGATATAATCACAAACTTGTTCACATTTCTGGGCAACTTGGGGCGTTTTGGGCACCAAATTATCTGAGAGTGATGGGCTGTACTTGATTATAATCAAGTTAAAGTCATCAAATTTAACTTCATTCAAGGTACCCTTATATTATTTTAACCAATTTAATTTTCTCTAACTTCCTGTGTACACAATGACGTTTGGGTTAGCACAGCATACTCTGGATCCTCACTGTTAAGCTTTCTTAAAATTCCAGAGGAGCTTTGCCATGGTTTATTCTACTTGTTTCTGTAACCTCTTGGCAAACGAATAAGTTAGAGAATAAGCTCCTTTCCACATCATGATGGAATCGAGAAATTAGGGAAAGGCTCTGTCTCAGTGTGTAAACAGATAAGATAATTGGAACTATAGCAGAAAATCCTATTTCTTCATTTTGCTTATGAAGAACTATTCCAATACATACGAAGATACAAAGCAGTGCTTTCTGAAATACTGCCCTCAGAAGGAATTAAGGCAGCTCAGCTCTCAGGGGACTCCTGGTTAGCCCTTTGGAGATGATCTTTTAATATTTCCTAATAATAACAAAAAGGCTAATGTGACAGGGGTGCTATGCTTCAAAACAACTAAAAATGAAAAGAAAAAATTGAGGATTTTTATCTGCTTATTACTGTCATATTCAACTGAATTATACTATGGGAGAAACAATCCGATAAATTGGGATATTTCAATCCTATTTTATAGTTTTACTTGGTAGACAGTTATGAATGAGTAATTTTATTCTTTCTGAAGCTCAGTTTCTTCCTAAAAAACTGGAAGACAATTTTTATTGCTTGTACCCAAGATTGGAATCAGAATTTTTAAAATAACATGGAGAGGAGTATTAAAAGAATAACAAAGGGTTATACAAAACAAAAACACTGTATGGATTTAAATAGAGCTATGGTACAGAAAATAAAACAAATTGGTTGGCAAAAACAGGCAAATATTTTCCTTATAATTGCTTTTCATAGTTTTTGAAAAATAGGAGGTGATCATTATTCTCCACTGACAGCCATTCTGGGTAACAGATGCTGTGAGCTCTACTTTCAAATTATATTTTCCATCTGCCCATTGTTCTCTTTTTCCAGTGCTGACCAAGCCAGAACCACAGAGCTCAGCAGTAGTTTCACAACTATTGCTTCTAACTTTCACTGTCTCCTTTGATCCTTTTTGCCCACAGAGCAACTAAATCCATCTCCTAAGTGACAAAGTAAGTCCTGCCCATCTCAAAATTCTCAAATGGATTAGGTTCACACTTAAAATCTCAAATTTCTATTATGAATTAAA
>NW_022926911.1:0-267 GCF_012274545.1 Fukomys damarensis | reverse complement strand
CAGGAATAACACAGAAGTGATGCTGTATGCTTCTCAGTACATTGTATTAAAAGGTATATAGTAATTTTTAAATTCCAATGTAAGTGATATTGAATTAATCACTTGGTTAGGTTGGTATCTACAAGGTCTTCCTATCATATGCTCTTATTTTTCCATGGGTAACTAATAAGTTAAGTTGTGAGAAGATACCGTGAGACTGTAAATATCCTGTTCATCATCAAATTCTCACCTATTACATTCAGTAGCCATTAATTATTTTTCTAAGTG
>NW_022926910.1:0-208 GCF_012274545.1 Fukomys damarensis | reverse complement strand
TTGCTAAGTCCCTAAATTACTGGGGCTACCCTCTCAGAGTGTTGGGATTACAGGCCTGTGCTACCATGTCCTGCTATAAAAACTATAATTAATATACACACACCTACACATATTTGTTCCTATCGTTGCAACAGCATTGTTTTATGGGGGGGGTCCTACTGAAAATGTCAGCTATGTTAATGGCTGTTTTGGTGTGAAAAGATAGCTA
>NW_022926909.1:0-215 GCF_012274545.1 Fukomys damarensis | reverse complement strand
TGGCACCATTTTTTTTATTAGCATCTTAATCATTATCTGGAGAGAGAACATTCTAGAGTAACAACATTAAAAATAGCTCTGATAAAGCACGGTCACTACTACGTATCATAAAGCAAGTACAAGATATTTGACATTCACAGAGGTATGATACAGTACTGTCATACATCTATATTACTAGAATCAGTTTTGGTTTGAAATTTACTTTGTCTGCAAAT
>NW_022926908.1:0-321 GCF_012274545.1 Fukomys damarensis | reverse complement strand
GCCATTTGAACATTTTCTTCCCATTTCCCAATACCTATTATACAATTCAGTTCTTTTTTCCACTTTTGGTTTCTCACACCAGGGAAATGTGGTATTTAAGCATGTGTGTCTGATTTATTTCACTTAGGAGTGGTCTCAAGGTCTATCCATTTAGCTATAAATGTCTGAAGCTCATCCTGCTTTATGACAGTAGTTCCCCATTGTATAAAAAATACATCTCATTTATCCACTTGTCAGTTGATGGGCATGTGAGCTGTTTCCAGGATTTAGCTATTACACACTGTGCTGCTATAAACATGGGTATGAATACATCTCTATGGT
>NW_022926907.1:0-234 GCF_012274545.1 Fukomys damarensis | reverse complement strand
AGGACAGTGCAGCTGACACTGAGGACACCTGAGGCTAGGTGAGCCAGCAAGAACAGAGCCAGGACCACATTCTGGGAGTGTGGGGGCACAGTTGTCCCTAGAAGAAGCTGGGGTTTCAGAAGTTGAAACATTAGGCTCTAGGTGCTGGGATGTCAGGGGAAGAGGCACCTAGGGCATCCTGCCAGTGCCCAGCACAGACCCAGGCACCAAGCAGGTGGGGCCCTGCAGAGACCT
>NW_022926906.1:0-439 GCF_012274545.1 Fukomys damarensis | reverse complement strand
CTTCTGACAACAGGTAACATCACTGTCTTATGAAATATTTGAGTATTTGAGATTTGTCTTTTAGTTTTGATTTTCGTATTTTGTTTTTGTGGTACTGGGAATTGAAACCCAGACCTAGCACATGGTAAGCAAGAGCTCTTCTACTCAACTACATCCTTAGGGCAAGAAAACTCAAGTTCTGAGGAAAATGATACTGCCAGAGAATGAGAGACTGGGTTAAAGAGTGCAAAAGACGATAAAAAAACCTCTTTAAGCAGACACGAAAACTGGCGATTATCTTTAACATCATTCTCCTCTATCTTTTATGTCACATACAATGATATCCATTCTGCCATTGCAAATATAAATGTTTTCTTCTAAATAGTTATTTTAAAAACATATTCAATTTCCTCCATAAAAGAAATACGTGTTAAAGTTTAAAAATACATAGAAATAGTAC
>NW_022926905.1:0-922 GCF_012274545.1 Fukomys damarensis | reverse complement strand
AAAAAAAAAAAAAAAAAAAAAAAAAAAAAGTTTGAGGGGTACAAAGATTTTCAGATATGAGAGGGAAGGAGAGAGACAGAGAGAGAGAGGGAGGGAGGGAGGAAGGAGAGAGAAAACGAATATGAATCTGGGCTGGGTAGGGACAAGAAAGTGGTAAGGCAATGGGATTTGTTCTAGGTTTGGGATGGAAAAGCAAGTGGGGTGGGTAGGCAGGGCTCCGTGGATGGCTGGCCTGGCAAATCAGGCTGAGGAGCTTGTGCTTCCTCTTGAGAACATGGGGTGCTGTGCAGGATTTGAGCAGGTAAGTGACACTGTTGGATTTAGGTTTGAAATCACCTCTCTGGATGAACAGAACCTAGGGTTTGGCTCAGACAGGCTCCCTCAGTTAAGGGTAAAGGGGACAGCTTTTTTATTTTAATTTAAAATGTTTTATTTTTAGTCGTACATAATGATTACATTGTGAGTTGATACATGTATGTAATACATCTTCATTCTTTCTTTTCATATTCTCCACCCACTCCTTAGTCCTCTCTCCCTACATCCATTGGTTCCCTTCCCTTTTGCAAAAGATCTATGAAGGGAATAGATTTTTTAGGGGGTGGAAGAGGTGATTCTGAGCCTGGACACTGGGGAGCAGATGAAGGCCAGAGCCCAGGAGGGCAGCAGGAATGATCCTGAACTTGAAAGGGCGCAGCTCCCCAGGACCAGCCTCTGGCCTTGATAGGAGCTGATTCAGCTAAACAAAGCTGGGGAGGGGTGAGGAGACCTGGGGGACTTGTCGGCTCACTGCCCCTGAGGTAACCATTAATCCCTCTCCTGGGGGAATCCAGGGACTGGTCCCTTGAGGGGCAGATCCTGGGCAGAATGGAGAGACACACAGAGGCAGGCTCTGAACCAGCGATGGGAGATGAGAGGGTCCTAA
>NW_022926904.1:0-203 GCF_012274545.1 Fukomys damarensis | reverse complement strand
TTCAGCAATTCAACAAGGACCCAACCCTTGCAACAAGATTGTCAATGTGTGTACGGAGATTTCTCTACATGTCCCAGCCCAGGGGAGCACACCGTGGCAAGCAACTGAGGGAATATCAAACACAATTAGATCCTAGACATAGTCCAAAACTTTCTTTTCTGAAATGCCATTTTCCACAGCACTTTCAAAACGTGTTGAAGCAT
>NW_022926903.1:0-256 GCF_012274545.1 Fukomys damarensis | reverse complement strand
CATTCTGCCAGTCTATTTCTTTTGATTGGTGAACTGGGGCCATTAATCTTGATGGACATAAGTGATATGTATTGAATTATCATCATCATGTTATTTTCCTATTGTTCTTTTTAATTTTCCCCTCTCTCTCTCTAATTTCTTGCCTTGCCTCCTGGATTTGCTATGTTGGGCCTCATGAACTTGTGACCTTCAGTGTCTTTTCCTAGGATATTATTTATAATTGTTTTGGAGTGCTGGTTTTGTCTTCATGAAGATT
>NW_022926902.1:0-219 GCF_012274545.1 Fukomys damarensis | reverse complement strand
GGTGTGTGTGCAAATGAATGGCACGAGCAAAGAAAGAAGACAATTTGCTGCCACATTAGGAGCGATTTAATGTCTAGACAGGCAAGCCACCAAGCAGACTCATGCACCATGAACACTTGAAACTTTTCTCCAAAATTATATATAAAGAGCAATGGACCATTTAAAATAAGTTTGTAGAGGACAGAATGTTTAATATTGACTTTTTAAAAATCACTTTCA
>NW_022926901.1:0-296 GCF_012274545.1 Fukomys damarensis | reverse complement strand
AGTATTATATTATTGCTCTTTGTGTCATCTAGGAGCTGTTGGATTGATTTCTCATTGTCTCTTGCTACTTTTAAGAAATCTCTCTTTTCATTGTCATTGACCATCATCCTGTCTTCTATATCTGATATTCTGTTTTAAAGATTGGCTCAGTTTGTTATGTATATTTTCAATAGATTTTTAAAAAAAATCTTCTGGATCTGTTTCATGGATTCCATTTCTTTCCAATGTTGGGCATTCATGGTTTCCATTTCTTTCCTGTGCTGGAGATTAATAGCTTCTATCATGGTCCTGAGCTC
>NW_022926900.1:0-3772 GCF_012274545.1 Fukomys damarensis | reverse complement strand
TGTTGTGAGGCAATTTGAACAGAGAAGCCCTTCAGGTCTAAGGGAGTGCCTAGCAGCCGTGAGTGCACACAAGCCTCCAGAAGTCTGTATACTTGGGGTTAGCTTCAGTTTGACGTTAGAACACAAACGCACTTTGCCGAGGGCTTTTGCCGTTTAAAGTGCAGTTTTCCCTGGGAAACAGCTTCTCTAGCCGCTTAGCTGTTTAAAGCGAAAGCGGTCAGTTTCATGAATATGAAGTACTCCACAGAGAAAGGTGCTGCAACTCTGTGAGTTTACCAGTGAAGTCCCCTTCTTATGGGGAGTACAACTGTAGTCCTTTTTGTTTCTAGGTCTCTGCCTGGCAGAGATTGAAACAGTGTTGTGAGGCAATTTGAACAGAGAAGCCCTTCAGGTCTAAGGGAGTGCCTAGCAGCCGTGAGTGCACACAAGCCTCCAGAAGTCTGTATACTTGGGGGTAGCTTCAGTTTGACGTTAGAACACAAACGCACTTTGCCGAGGGCTTTTGCCGTTTAAAGTGCAGTTTTCCCTGGGAAACAGCTTCTCTAGCCGCTTAGCTGTTTAAAGCGAAAGCGGTCAGTTTCATGAATATGAAGTACTCCACAGAGAAAGGTGCTGCAACTCTGTGAGTTTACCAGTGAAGTCCCCTTCTTATGGGGAGTACAACTGTAGTCCTTTTTGTTTCTAGGTCTCTGCCTGGCAGAGATTGAAACAGTGTTGTGAGGCAATTTGAACAGAGAAGCCCTTCAGGTCTAAGGGAGTGCCTAGCAGCCGTGAGTGCACACAAGCCTCCAGAAGTCTGTATACTTGGGGGTAGCTTCAGTTTGACGTTAGAACACAAACGCACTTTGCCGAGGGCTTTTGCCGTTTAAAGTGCAGTTTTCCCTGGGAAACAGCTTCTCTAGCCGCTTAGCTGTTTAAAGCGAAAGCGGTCAGTTTCATGAATATGAAGTACTCCACAGAGAAAGGTGCTGCAACTCTGTGAGTTTACCAGTGAAGTCCCCTTCTTATGGGGAGTACAACTGTAGTCCTTTTTGTTTCTAGGTCTCTGCCTGGCAGAGATTGAAACAGTGTTGTGAGGCAATTTGAACAGAGAAGCCCTTCAGGTCTAAGGGAGTGCCTAGCAGCCGTGAGTGCACACAAGCCTCCAGAAGTCTGTATACTTGGGGGTAGCTTCAGTTTGACGTTAGAACACAAACGCACTTTGCCGAGGGCTTTTGCCGTTTAAAGTGCAGTTTTCCCTGGGAAACAGCTTCTCTAGCCGCTTAGCTGTTTAAAGCGAAAGCGGTCAGTTTCATGAATATGAAGTACTCCACAGAGAAAGGTGCTGCAACTCTGTGAGTTTACCAGTGAAGTCCCCTTCTTATGGGGAGTACAACTGTAGTCCTTTTTGTTTCTAGGTCTCTGCCTGGCAGAGATTGAAACAGTGTTGTGAGGCAATTTGAACAGAGAAGCCCTTCAGGTCTAAGGGAGTGCCTAGCAGCCGTGAGTGCACACAAGCCTCCAGAAGTCTGTATACTTGGGGGTAGCTTCAGTTTGACGTTAGAACACAAACGCACTTTGCCGAGGGCTTTTGCCGTTTAAAGTGCAGTTTTCCCTGGGAAACAGCTTCTCTAGCCGCTTAGCTGTTTAAAGCGAAAGCGGTCAGTTTCATGAATATGAAGTACTCCACAGAGAAAGGTGCTGCAACTCTGTGAGTTTACCAGTGAAGTCCCCTTCTTATGGGGAGTACAACTGTAGTCCTTTTTGTTTCTAGGTCTCTGCCTGGCAGAGATTGAAACAGTGTTGTGAGGCAATTTGAACAGAGAAGCCCTTCAGGTCTAAGGGAGTGCCTAGCAGCCGTGAGTGCACACAAGCCTCCAGAAGTCTGTATACTTGGGGGTAGCTTCAGTTTGACGTTAGAACACAAACGCACTTTGCCGAGGGCTTTTGCCGTTTAAAGTGCAGTTTTCCCTGGGAAACAGCTTCTCTAGCCGCTTAGCTGTTTAAAGCGAAAGCGGTCAGTTTCATGAATATGAAGTACTCCACAGAGAAAGGTGCTGCAACTCTGTGAGTTTACCAGTGAAGTCCCCTTCTTATGGGGAGTACAACTGTAGTCCTTTTTGTTTCTAGGTCTCTGCCTGGCAGAGATTGAAACAGTGTTGTGAGGCAATTTGAACAGAGAAGCCCTTCAGGTCTAAGGGAGTGCCTAGCAGCCGTGAGTGCACACAAGCCTCCAGAAGTCTGTATACTTGGGGGTAGCTTCAGTTTGACGTTAGAACACAAACGCACTTTGCCGAGGGCTTTTGCCGTTTAAAGTGCAGTTTTCCCTGGGAAACAGCTTCTCTAGCCGCTTAGCTGTTTAAAGCGAAAGCGGTCAGTTTCATGAATATGAAGTACTCCACAGAGAAAGGTGCTGCAACTCTGTGAGTTTACCAGTGAAGTCCCCTTCTTATGGGGAGTACAACTGTAGTCCTTTTTGTTTCTAGGTCTCTGCCTGGCAGAGATTGAAACAGTGTTGTGAGGCAATTTGAACAGAGAAGCCCTTCAGGTCTAAGGGAGTGCCTAGCAGCCGTGAGTGCACACAAGCCTCCAGAAGTCTGTATACTTGGGGGTAGCTTCAGTTTGACGTTAGAACACAAACGCACTTTGCCGAGGGCTTTTGCCGTTTAAAGTGCAGTTTTCCCTGGGAAACAGCTTCTCTAGCCGCTTAGCTGTTTAAAGCGAAAGCGGTCAGTTTCATGAATATGAAGTACTCCACAGAGAAAGGTGCTGCAACTCTGTGAGTTTACCAGTGAAGTCCCCTTCTTATGGGGAGTACAACTGTAGTCCTTTTTGTTTCTAGGTCTCTGCCTGGCAGAGATTGAAACAGTGTTGTGAGGCAATTTGAACAGAGAAGCCCTTCAGGTCTAAGGGAGTGCCTAGCAGCCGTGAGTGCACACAAGCCTCCAGAAGTCTGTATACTTGGGGGTAGCTTCAGTTTGACGTTAGAACACAAACGCACTTTGCCGAGGGCTTTTGCCGTTTAAAGTGCAGTTTTCCCTGGGAAACAGCTTCTCTAGCCGCTTAGCTGTTTAAAGCGAAAGCGGTCAGTTTCATGAATATGAAGTACTCCACAGAGAAAGGTGCTGCAACTCTGTGAGTTTACCAGTGAAGTCCCCTTCTTATGGGGAGTACAACTGTAGTCCTTTTTGTTTCTAGGTCTCTGCCTGGCAGAGATTGAAACAGTGTTGTGAGGCAATTTGAACAGAGAAGCCCTTCAGGTCTAAGGGAGTGCCTAGCAGCCGTGAGTGCACACAAGCCTCCAGAAGTCTGTATACTTGGGGGTAGCTTCAGTTTGACGTTAGAACACAAACGCACTTTGCCGAGGGCTTTTGCCGTTTAAAGTGCAGTTTTCCCTGGGAAACAGCTTCTCTAGCCGCTTAGCTGTTTAAAGCGAAAGCGGTCAGTTTCATGAATATGAAGTACTCCACAGAGAAAGGTGCTGCAACTCTGTGAGTTTACCAGTGAAGTCCCCTTCTTATGGGGAGTACAACTGTAGTCCTTTTTGTTTCTAGGTCTCTGCCTGGCAGAGATTGAAACACTGTTGTGAGGCACTTTTAGCAGAGAAGCCCTTCAGGCCTAAGGGAGTGCCTAGCAGCTCTGAGTGCACACAAGCATCCAGAACTCTGTATACTTGGGGATAGCTTCAGTTTGACGTTAGAACATAAACGCACTTGCAGAGGGCTTCTGTCATTTAAAGTGCAGTTTTCTCCGGGAAACAGCTTCTCTTGCCGCTTAGCCGTTTAAAGCGAAA
>NW_022926899.1:0-522 GCF_012274545.1 Fukomys damarensis | reverse complement strand
CCACTGATTTAACTGCTAATTTATTTTATATATATATTATTAACTGTATAATATATAATTTATTATATATATATTATATATGACAGACACTGTTCTATTCATGTATCAGTGCCACATTTCCACATTTAACGGTGTTTTTACTTGTAAAATATATTTTACCATCTAATTGAAAAATGCATCTCATTTTATTTATTTTTTTAGACTTTCTCTGCATCTTGCATTTGTTTATTTCTCATTTCAATCTTAGAACCAGTTTATCTGGTTCTAAAATAGGTCCTGTTTGTATTTTTATGGGATTATACTAAATTTACAGCTTGATTTAGGAGAATTAATATCACTGTCTTGTTCAGAATAAGAGTATCTTAGGTCGTTTGATACATCTTTTTTAAATTCCTCACTAGTGTTTCAATATTCCCCTTTTTTCTCAAACATGTACAAATCTACCCCTTGTCTAATCTGTCAATACTCATGATTTCCTGTTTAGAAAAGTTGCTTTGAGATTATACAAAGACTTTAATTTCT
>NW_022926898.1:0-357 GCF_012274545.1 Fukomys damarensis | reverse complement strand
GTTGAAAGATTGGTTTCTTATGATCCCTTAGTATTTTTAAGAGATCTCTCATTTCATGGTCAGTGACTGCCATCCTGCCTTCTATATATGATATTCTGTCTTAAGATTGGCTTAGTCTTCTATGCATACTTTTCATAGAGTTTTTAATCTCCTGGATAACAGTTTGAATCTGTGTCATGGATTCCATTTCTTTCTTATGTTGGGCTTTCATGGTTTCCATTTCTTTCATATGGTGAGCATTCATGGCCTCCATCATGATGCTTAATTCCTCTTTGTTTGCATGTTTCTGTTCTTGATTTTAAAACTATGTCTTTTATCTGGGAATTAATTATGTTTTGTATATTTCTAGAGCCTCAT
>NW_022926897.1:0-230 GCF_012274545.1 Fukomys damarensis | reverse complement strand
TTCATGCCCTTTATAGCCTTCAATACCATGAAGAAAGTGACCTATATTTTTGTCCTCTTCTAACTTGGACAATGTGTTCTACCCTTTGCAGTCTCCTCTCATGGTGCCCTCAGGTCCCAATCATTCTTATTACTTTATTATGGTAACCCCGTCTTGCCTATCACACCACCTTTTTCTTTCCTACCCCAATCATCTCACCAGAATAAGGGAGGAAGAGCTTAAAACTAGTT
>NW_022926896.1:0-766 GCF_012274545.1 Fukomys damarensis | reverse complement strand
TTTGTAGGTCTCGGCCTTGCAGAGATTGAAACCCTGTTGTGAGGGGCTTCCACCAGAAATGACTTTAAGTCATCAGTGGGTGCCTAGCAGCTCTGAGTGAACACAAGCCTGCAGAACTCTGTATATTGGTGACAGGCTCAGTGTGAGTTTAGAGCAGAAATGCACTCTGTAGAGTTTTTCTGCGGTTTAAATAGCAGTTTTCCACGGGTAACTGCTTCTTTCGTCACTTAGTCCTTGGAAAACAAAACCGGTAGTTTTCTGAATGTGAAGTACTCCAGAGAGAGGTGTGCTGCAATACTCTGTGACTTTACCAGTGCAGTCCACATCTTATACGAAGTACAAATGTATTCCTTTTTGTTTTTAGGTCTCTGCCCGGCAGAGATTGAAACACTGTTGTGATGCGCTTGTACCAGAAAGCCCTTAAGGCCTAAGAGAGTGCCTAGCTGCTGTAAGTGCACAGAAACCTCCATAATTCTGTAAACTTTGAGATAGGTTCAATTTTAGGTTAGTATACTAACGCACTCTACAGAGTGATTCTGCAGTTTAAACTGCAGTTTTCCCTCGGAAACAGCTTTTTTCACTGCTTAGCGCTTTGAAACAAAAGCTGTGAGTTTCCTGAATGTAAAGCACTCCACAGAGAAAACTCCTGCAAATCGTTGAGTTTACCAGTGAAGTCCCCATCTTATAATGAGTAACACCTATAGCTTTTTTGTTTTTAGATCTCTGCCTGGTAGAGATTGAAACACTGTTGTGAGGCCCTTGTACC
>NW_022926895.1:0-244 GCF_012274545.1 Fukomys damarensis | reverse complement strand
AAGAAATGATAACCCAGAGCAGCTTTCTGGAAACAACGCCAATGTCTTTCACGGGTGAATGATAAAGTAAAGCGGAGTATATTCGTACAATAGATGCCCCTCTGTAATAAAAAGAATATTGACGTATGCAACAACAGATGTTTCTCAAAAGCATGTCGGGTAAAAAGAGCTGGGCCCAGTGGGTTGCATACTGCACTCTTCCACTTTCTGCAAGAGGTGAGCAACAGGAAACAGAGACATCACT
>NW_022926894.1:0-254 GCF_012274545.1 Fukomys damarensis | reverse complement strand
CTAGAACATGCTCTGTGGGAGATCCACCCTTGTGGCTCTGGGCTGACCTTTAGCATTATTTCTAGCAATATTAATTATAATAAATAAAATTTACTTTCATTCCAGAACTCTTCTTGCCAAGGAGCTTTTTCCATTACTCTAACAGAACCATTCTTTTTCACATTCCAGTTTCCAGTTATTTTAAATATCTACGCCACACAATATAAGTTCATGAATGCTGCAAGCACGAAGTCCTATCCTTCAAGTACCTCTCA
>NW_022926893.1:0-547 GCF_012274545.1 Fukomys damarensis | reverse complement strand
CTTGATTTTTGTTTGACTGTGAACTTTTTGTGTTTCTCTTGATTGCCACAAGTAAACTAAGAGGTGAATAAAATATGTATCTTGGGTCTAAATATACTTGTAACTGTAATTATAAAAATTTCATGTTCAGTTTTGTGAGCCTGTTTATATTAAGGAAATTTTATTAAGAGCCTGTAAGGATGGAAAAGTCCATAAAGCCTAAAAACATACAGGATTGAAGTTTTTATAAATCTTTTATTCTAGAAAGGTAGAGTAATCTGAGGCAATGATATGAGATGAATTAATAGAGGAAAGGATAAGAGACACTTCAAATAATACCATGCTGCATAGTTTAAGGTAATTACATACTCATTTATCCTAAGTAGTGTGGTTATCAATGGAGATATTTTGGTTTGACTGTAGTATTCTGGATACTACACTGACTACCAACCAGAAGGGAAAGAGTGGAATCAACAACTCAAGAAGGAAACATTTTCCGATAATGTAGTTAAGAAATAAAGATGTGTTATGCCTAAATAACTGAAATAAGGCTTTCAGGGAAAAAAAA
>NW_022926892.1:0-205 GCF_012274545.1 Fukomys damarensis | reverse complement strand
AATTGCAATTAGGAAGGATCTGGTCCCACCTTTCTAATTAAAAAGCATAAGTAGTTCCTTTACGGACCACAACAAAGGGCAAATAGACTCAAACCCACTTCCTTCACAGGAGCGTCTCTTCAGAACTGTTTCTTAGCACTTCTGTGGCTGATAAAATGGGCTACTGGGTCAGAGCGAGTTAAAGCTCAAGTCAGTTGACACATAC
>NW_022926891.1:0-211 GCF_012274545.1 Fukomys damarensis | reverse complement strand
CCCTGGTACCAAAAAAAAAAGTAAAACAAAACAAAACAAAAAAAACTCTGCTAATCCAGTAACGTCATGAGGCACTTCAGTCTGGTGTACAGGTGTTCGTGTATGAAGGATTCAGAGTGCATTCATACCCGAGAACATCCTTACAGCACTGATGTTGGCACAGATCACAGGGCAGATGCTATTGGATATGCCAATGGGGAGGATCCATTAA
>NW_022926890.1:0-685 GCF_012274545.1 Fukomys damarensis | reverse complement strand
TTTTTTTTAATGTTCAATCATTAAGGAAAGAGGAATAGTTTGGGACTGTCCCATCTTGTCAATGTCCATCACAGTCAACACAAAGACAGGAAACAGAACACCAAAGTTCACAATTAAGACCCACATGAAACAAAGAGACATCATATCACAGAAATGCATGCAAAAAACCCCAAAAATGACATCTCAATGTCTATATGGGTGCAACCCACTTCAGATTCAGGAGAGGAAAACCTGCCCCTCTCAGTTTCAGGACTTTGCTCAGACTTGGGAGCAGGAGTATTCCTCCCCAATCAGTTTCAGGAGTGAAGTCAGGATCAAAAATGTCTTTCACAACCCCACCAGTCAGGCATTGTATGGGGTATGTCTTCCCATGAGCCTTGGTGGGCTCAGAAAAGGCCCACAGGTTTCAGATATCAGAACATCAATAAAATGAAACAAAAAGAAAAAGACACTCACATGTGCATGTTCTGTCAGGCAATCTCCTCCAGAGGGAGTCCTTAGATATTTGGAGATCCCAGTCGAGCCTCCAAATGTTGTGCCCAGATCATGGTATCCCCATGTAAGACTTAAGTCTCACTTTTACTCCTGGAGTGTGAACAGCCAAGAGGCTTTCACGCTGCTAGGCTCAGAAGCTCAGCGAGGCTCCAGGAGCTAGTCAGACAGCGAGAGTCACACAGGAAGGAAC
>NW_022926889.1:0-1903 GCF_012274545.1 Fukomys damarensis | reverse complement strand
GTGGCCTTCTTTGTCTCTCTTAATCAGTTTTGGTTTGAAATTTACTTTGCGAATAAGATAGCTTAGATATAATCTATTCTTACACTTTATTGAGGTTGTGAATAGTTCCTAGTTTAGGACTGTGGGAGGGAGTAGTACCTCCATTAACATTCTTTTATAACTCCTTAGATGATAATATGTAGTCCTTTCTATTGCATATTTCTGTAGAAGTGGGATTTCTGAGTTATAGAGGATGCTTATGTTCACTTTAATTTTCTGGCTATTTTTTTTATTTTAGAAAGAGCAGAAGTGGTTTCTCACAAATAATGGCTACACTATTTTCGAGCAACATTGAAAAATAACAAAGCCAGGCAGCCTTTAAAGAGCAAGCAAAAGTCTAACTAGTGATACAGTGTTTTCCTTTCTTCCATGATTTTTTCTTGACATGTCGTAGTAATTCTTACTTGATATATGATTAGATTTTAAATGAAGAATAATTAAAGCTTTCAGTTTTGAGTATATGTGATGTATGTCTATGTTGTACCTAGCAGTACTGTACTCATAAGAATTGCATGATTGTTACAGAACCACTGGGATAGGCTGGACTCACATAAGCCAGACTCAGAAAAGCTAGAAGAAGAAGAAGAGGGGCCCTCAGCACAGAGCTGTCCCAGGAAACACTCCCTGCTGAGTGCAGGTCCCTGGAGGGCACCCTACGGTGAGGTCAGGTTCCCGTGCTCAGGTGTGATAGCTGCTGGGTTCTGCCTTCGCCCAGTGACCAGAGCAACTGGAGCAACATGCCAGGAACCCCACCCCGGGGACAGAATTTGGGGAAACTGAGGCACACATCTTTCCTTTCTGCAAGCCTACTACCCCAGCCTATGACACACAGGCAATTGCCAAGGGCCTTGAATACTGGTGGGTTGCTGCAAGTCCACACAGCACTGTGGTCAGCGGTGGCAAACCCACGCACAAGTGTGACAGCAGGCTGTGTGTACCACTGAAAGCTCTAAAAGTTTTGCCATCACTGCACTACATCCCCACCCCCCGCGACCTCCTGCATCAGCCGGCACTCCTCCCCATGCCTCTATCAATGTGGGAGGTGGTCGGTGGAGAGGCCTCTCTTTCTTCTAACCCCCTTTCCCGGAGGACACATGGGCTGTCTCCCCACCTTCCAGAAGGGAGAAGTGGCCATTAGCCCCTGGGCAGAGAGAGGGGAGGGGATGGCCAGGCAGGACCGGAGCCCCCACAGAGTGGAGCTAGGCATCCTCAGGGCCAGCCTAGGCTCCAACCTCCTGTTACATGCCTTTGTCCCACTGAGCTGATAAAATAGGAGTTCAAGGATAAATTTTGTACCAATGTTAGGAGAGAAAGTGTGGTTTTAAATCAAGAGTGACTACACAGTTGTACAGCCACGAAGTCAGCCCTAGGTATATATGAAAAGGGCTGCTGAGAACAAGGATTCTCCTGTGAAAGAAAATCTTATGCTCGACTCTGCCGTATCATCTTATGCTTTTGTCAACATTCATAACTACATTATAAATACTAAAAGAACAACAAAAGCATCCTTCAGGCAAAGAAGAAGGTGAAACATTGTGCCTTCCTCACTTTTCTTGTCACAGAGTCACCATACCCGACACCCACAACTTAAAGAAGGAGAAGTTTATTTTGGTTCGTGTTTCAGTATTCTCAATCTGAGTCCTTATGTGGTCTGCCGGCTCCAAGGTGGGACAGAATGACACATGGACATGGTGGCAGACTAGCTGCTTACATCTTAGCAGCTAGGAAGCCGAGAGCAGAGGAAGGAGCTGGGGAGGGTCAGAGCCTCGGCTGGCCCTGGGGATGCCAGACCATGCCCCCAGTGGTCACCTTTTCCTACCAGACCTCACCTCTTAACTGCAAGTCAGCTGTAAGCCCCCCGTAA
>NW_022926888.1:0-1074 GCF_012274545.1 Fukomys damarensis | reverse complement strand
AAAAAAATAAATCTAAATATAGACCTTACATCTTCATAAAAATTAACTCAAAGTGTATTACAGACCTAAAGGTAAAGTGTAAAAACCAAAACACTTCTAGAAGATAGCACAGGAAGTAACCAAGACGATCTTGAGTGCGGGGATGATGCTTTACATACAACACAAAAGCTGTGATCCTTGAAGAAAATGATGGATACTCTGGACTTCATTAAAAATTTAAAACTTCCACTCTAAAAAGGGACAATGTCAAAGCTATGCTTGTTGGCTCACGCCTGTAATCCCAGCCTTTGGGAGGCTGAGGCAGGAGGATCGCCATGAGTTCAAGGCTAGCATAGACTACATAGCAAGACCTTGTCTCAAAAAATAAATAAATTTTAAAAAACCATGTCAAAAGGGTAAGACAAGTCATAAATGAGAAAAATATGGGCAAAAGACACATACGATAAAGGATTATTTTGTAAAATATATAAAGAGCTCTTAAAACTCAACAATAAAAAAAAAGAACAACCTGATTAAAAACCGGACAAGAGACTTTGACAAACACCTTACCAAAGAAGATACACAGATAATGAAGAACATAAAAAAGATCTTTACATTAGGGGGTTGCAAATGAAAACAGCAGTGAGATACCTCTTCACACCTACTAGACACCTATTAGAATTGTCCAGATTCTCAGCCCCGACGACACGGCAAGCTGGTGAGGCTGTGGAGCAACAGGATCGCACATTCACTTCTGGTGAGAATGCAAACGGTGCAGCCACTCGGGAAGAGTTTTGTGGGTTTTCTTCCCCCAAACTAAAATGTCCTTACCATATAACTCAGCAATAGCACTCCTTGGTTTTTACCCAAATAAGCTGAAACTATGTCCCCACAGGAACCTGCACAGGGACCTTTATAGCAGTTTCATTCTTAGCTGACAAAACTTGGAAAGTACTAGGATTTTCGGTAACTGAATAGATAAACTGGTGCATCCAGAGCATGGAATCTTATCCAGAGGTAAAAAAGAGATAAGCTATGAAGCCAGGAAAAGACACAAAGGAACTTTAAATACATATTGCTAAGAGAAAGAAGCCA
>NW_022926887.1:0-219 GCF_012274545.1 Fukomys damarensis | reverse complement strand
ACCGAAGCCCACGGAACTGGTCAGCTTGGGCTGCCTGAGGACTGGGAGGCTTGCCAGTGCATGAAGATGAGGAGGAAGAGAAAGTCAGAGACTAGTGGAAGATGAAGTTGCTGACTTAGTGTGAGGCACCTCTCCATGCATATAAACTAATCAAACTGAGATTATAGTCCATGAGTGATAAGAAGTCATTGCAAGAGAGCCTGTGACATGATTTCCATT
>NW_022926886.1:0-533 GCF_012274545.1 Fukomys damarensis | reverse complement strand
AATGTACTAGCACCTTTCTGTTGCTTTAATAAAATACCTGTCCTATACAATTTGCAGGACCAAAGGTACAAACAGGGCTCACCGCTTCATCTGTTTTCAGCCGTGGTTGACTGACTTGAAGGCAGAAATGGTAGGTCAGAGAAAAGATGCTCATCTCACGGCAGACAGGAAGTAGAGTGAGAGGGAAAGAGCCAGAGAAAAAGGCTGAGGACGTGATGTGCTCATGAGAGGCACACCCCAACGACCTGCTTCCTCTCCTGGACCCCTCCACCTGATAGCCTGTTGAGATATGTACTCTTAATAGATTTATCCATGGATTAGATTAGCACTCTCCCAACCAAGTCAGCTGTGCAGGCAAACACTGCTGAACATTTCTGCACTGGAAATCTATCCCTCAAATCATCATTCCTTGGGGGACACTTCTGATGTAAACTGGAGCAATTACCAATGAAGAAATGTCTCATAATGCAAGACTTTTGTAATGATTAAATCAATCATGTAATGTGTTCACCGCTAGTCATGTGAAAAGCTTT
>NW_022926885.1:0-227 GCF_012274545.1 Fukomys damarensis | reverse complement strand
TTTGACCCAGCTCTCCCCCTTCTTGGTATCTTCCCAAAAGAATTCAAAGGAGCCAGGGATTTAACTCAACGGCCCCACACCTGCCTCACAAGTGGGAGGTCCTGAGTTTGATCCTGATACAAAAGAAAAATGGAATTAAAAGGAGCATACCACAGTGACATACTCACACCCATGTTTATCGTGACACAATCTGTAACACTGAAACGTAGAAACAGCCCAAATACCCA
>NW_022926884.1:0-298 GCF_012274545.1 Fukomys damarensis | reverse complement strand
AAAACCAACAGCCAACATCATATTAAATGGCCAAAAACTGAAAACCTTCACGTTAAAATCAGGTACATGACAAGGATGACCACTATCACCACTCCTCTTTGATATAGTTCAGGAAACATTAGCCATAGCAATAAGACAAGAGAAAATAATTAAAGCAATAAAGATAGGAAAGGAAGAAGTTAAAATGTCATTATTTGCTGATGATATCATACTTTACATTGAAGACCCAAAAAACTCCATCAAAAGACTTCTCAACTTAATTGACACTTTTAGCAGAGTAGCTGGATACAAGGTCAAC
>NW_022926883.1:0-359 GCF_012274545.1 Fukomys damarensis | reverse complement strand
AATTTGTGTAGGGAAACTCCAATGATTCTAAAAGAAACAGCACCTGGAGTTGAAAAAGCTAAACAGAAATTTTAGTCTCTTCCCATTATGTAGAAAAGAGTATCAGAATTTGAGCCCTACCAAATTACGAAGGTTTAGTACACACTTCAGGACCACATTGTCTGGACAAAGGCCAAAGACTTTCAAAATAAAATTTAAAAAATTGAACCAGTGTATGAAATAAATTTCTACATCTTCACATTAACTACCCAAGATTTTTAATAACATCATGGAACAGAACCCAATATTCTTTTTAAAAAGTTAATAGACTTCAAAGTTCCTACCAGATCCTTTTCCTAATTTTGACTCTAAATTACACA
>NW_022926882.1:0-624 GCF_012274545.1 Fukomys damarensis | reverse complement strand
GATTGTAATAGTAATTGGTTAATTGCATAATAATAAACTTGAAGACTAAAGGTCATGACTACCACATCACACCTATGGTCTTAGCATTTATAAGGGAAAATACAATAATTATAAATATTAAACAATTTTTTTTTGTGAACTGAGGATTGGACATAGAGTGTTTCTGCAGGCGAGTACTTTACCACTGAGCTGTATTTCTAGGCTTCAATTTTTTTTTCTTAATTTTATTTTGAGACGGTGTAGCTGACTTCCCCTGCCAGGTTTATTAGCAGACTATAAGTGGCACAAGCCTCTTGCTTCCCCATAGTTCAGCTGTATTATACTAGGAGCCTTGACCAAAGTCTACATGACGCGTGTGGGCATGCCAGGTCTGGGGCTAGGCAATCATAGCACTCACCCCCCGCCCCCATGGCCGTAGCTGGGACCGAAGTCCTCCTCTGTGAAGCTGCAGGTCCATGACTGAGGTAACATCATAGCCAAGGACAGTATATCACCAACTAAACACCTTTCCTTGGATTATGGCCTCCTCCACTGACCTGATGGGTTACTGGTTAATTATGTCATAGTCCTGATAACCCTTTGTTTCTTCTGCAAGAATGCATTGTTACTTTCTTTACAGCCTTG
>NW_022926881.1:0-200 GCF_012274545.1 Fukomys damarensis | reverse complement strand
TATAAAAGGAGGCACAGACAACCCATATGAATAGGGCTGTATTCTAGTAAAGCTTTGTTTGCAAAAAAAGTGGTGGGCTGCATTCAATACATGTTGCCTGTACCAAAAGATCCAACCCCTAGTTTATATGGATTTCTCTCATTGTTGAATAGATATATCCTGTTCTGAAAGGACTATGAGTTTGTCTCTTTCAATGCCAA
>NW_022926880.1:0-233 GCF_012274545.1 Fukomys damarensis | reverse complement strand
AACACTGGAGAAAGAGTGCATCGGATCACCCCGGCCTCAAAACACAATCGCAGAGAAATGAAACGTCTTCAGGGTCTACAAAACAGACCCTGTAAACCGGAAGCTAAGAAGCGGTGAGCTTTAGGGAAGCCCAAGGGAGATGGTACAGCCCGAGATGCATCCATGCTACAGCCCACGGGATGCATGAACCAGACCAAGGAGGGCACTAGGCAAGGGGACCTGCATGAACAAAG
>NW_022926879.1:0-1213 GCF_012274545.1 Fukomys damarensis | reverse complement strand
ATAGTTTTGCTTCAGTTATTTGTTCCTCTGGCCAAGCTTTCTGGTCAAGACTCTGTCATTTCTTATCTGAATTACAGCAATAGCCTCCTAACTGTGCCCTTCAGGTCTCTTCTCAACACGGTCTTTGATACCACTCATTTATAAGAAGTGGTCAAGAGCATGTCACCCAGCTGTTTAAATGCCTTCAGGTCTTCCAGAATCTTTCAAAGTAAAACTAATTTATTTAAAAGCCATTAAGTTCCAGTATGATCTGAGCTGGCTCCATTATATCACTCAATTTCTTCCCCTCTGCCTCCATTGCCTCCTCCTATACCTTATCACTTTCTTTCTTCTTAGTGAATTTCATATAACTCAGCTTCTTTACAGCTCTTACAAATATGCCTTCACCTCTGGACACTGCATCTTCTAAAGGACTTTCAGACTATACAGAGACATATTAGAAAAATAACAGAGATATTTGTGTATACTACATTACCTAATGATGTGAAAAATTAGTATTTCTTACAGTGATATAGTTTTACCTTTTATCAATTCTTAGAGCTCTTTAAAGATAGAAACAAACAGATTGTACTTACCAGAATACTCTTCTGCAGACTTCAGAATGGAGTACTTCATCTGCAAAGAAATACAGATACAGAGAAATCCATGTGAATATATGTGAATACATGCATTACTCTACATACATTTCTTGGCTCTGTCTCCTGAAAAATATTAAAATCAGTTAGCACTCAGGTATTAAAAGCACAATTCACATCATCATTTTATGAAGTACAATTCTTTAATAAGTGGAACCAGCACTTGCTGGAGATTTAAATATGATGCTGGAACAATACAAGATAAAACTGAAACAATTTGGATTGCCATAAAGACATACTTTAAAACAAAAGTGGAGATAGGATTACAAAAAGAAATAGGAACCAACCTAATATAATCCCCACTCTTCAAACCTGACATAATTTGAGTAAAAATAAATGATAATAATATTGAATGATAGTCCAAAAATCAAATAAACATCCTTGAGTCCAGGTAATAGAAATGAGAGAATGAATAACTGAGGAAGAAAGGAAACATCCTCATCTGAAAAATTACAAATGATAAATATACATGGAATGAGGAAAAGTGAACATAGAATAATAAAGTATTGCCTCAGTATAGATTCATTGAACAATGACTAAAATTTATATGATAAACTACAAAGAAATTGGGTGTTAAG
>NW_022926878.1:0-210 GCF_012274545.1 Fukomys damarensis | reverse complement strand
TCTCGTAACCAGTGTTTGCCCTGTCACCCTCTGTCTTTTCGTCGTCAATTGCTCTCGAGCCTGCTGTTTTGAATTTGTCTCTTGTAAATACCAAATAGCTGTATTTTTTAAAACTCAGTCTGTCAATCTTTGTATTCAACTAGAACTTTTATCATTTCATTTTCTTGCAATGACAAATGCACTTGGGATGTCTGCTACCCACTTATTTAG
>NW_022926877.1:0-214 GCF_012274545.1 Fukomys damarensis | reverse complement strand
CCCAAACTGTCTAACTTCTCATCAGATCAAAAAGATCAACACCTAAAACAAAATTAAATGAAAGCAACAACAGCAACAAAATCAGCACCTGACTCTAATTGCCTGCCAAAGGAAAGTGCCACAGTGGTTCCAAAGAAAATATTACCAACTCTAGTACTTTAGTCTCTACTACTTTTTCACACACAATCAACAACATATGGCAAAAATGTATAAG
>NW_022926876.1:0-274 GCF_012274545.1 Fukomys damarensis | reverse complement strand
GTGATGGCATCTGTGAGGTAACAGCTGGTCTTATATAGGAACCAATGTGTCAGATACTGGGAACGTGTTTCCAACTGCTGAGTTGTCTCAGATCAAATGCTGATTCAAGGGAAAATCGTGTGAAATAGTAAGAAATTAAGCACAAATGAGGAGCTAATGAATGTGTGTCACTATTAATAAAAGAATCAAGAAGTTACATGAGGATGTGATAATGTGAATTATCAGAAAATCCTGCCGAACTATTGGAATTAACAAATATTAGGCCTGGGATTTA
>NW_022926875.1:0-289 GCF_012274545.1 Fukomys damarensis | reverse complement strand
ATTATTGATGTAGGACGGTACTGTATCATACCTCTATGAATGTAAAATATCTTGTACCTGCTTCATGATACATAATAGGGACTATGCTTTATCAGAGCTACATTTAATGATATTACTCTAGAATGTTCTCTTTCCAGATGATGATTAAGATGCTAATAAAATAAAAATGGTCCCAGGTACTACAACAGCAACACAACTTTGCTGTTTTCTGGATATTATTCTTCTCTTTGTTTGTTTGTTTTGTTTTGTTTTTAATGGAATGTGCTGAATGTCTATAATTTTGTTCAGA
>NW_022926874.1:0-418 GCF_012274545.1 Fukomys damarensis | reverse complement strand
AAACACTTTACTTCATTCGTGTAGTCTGCAGGATGTCAGATTGTTCATAATTTTTTTCTTGTAATGATATAAAAAATTTCACTGTCTTTTCCTGTACATTTCTAATTTTTCCTTTTATTTTAGACAGCTGGTTTTTTTTAGTGTTCCACTTCTTAAGCTTAGAATAACTTCCTAAGGAAGTTGTGAAATATTCACACCCAGAATAGTTGCCTACAAAACAGGTGCTGTTAACAATATTAAAACTTTCCCTGTGTTTATTAGCTAAAGGTGATAAAATGAAACTCTGCTTAAATGATTCTGGTCCTGTGGGCACGTTAGATGAGATGCTATTGTATTTCTGTTGCTACATTTGATCAGTACTAACTCAAAAAGCAAAAATTAATTCAGTCATCAAAATTAATTTAAGAAGAATAAAACA
>NW_022926873.1:0-201 GCF_012274545.1 Fukomys damarensis | reverse complement strand
TTACCAATGGATACAAAGCCTCAGTCAGAATGAAGAAATTTTTAGTGATCTACTGCACGGTGTCGTGACTGAAATTCAGTCTTAAAAAATACAATTATTCATCCTGCTTACCACAAAAAATTGTACAGTATCAAATTGGCTGATATATTAACTGGATTAAATCTTTCTACGATGTATACATAGATCAAAACAGCACACTGT
>NW_022926872.1:0-236 GCF_012274545.1 Fukomys damarensis | reverse complement strand
TCAGACACAGCCCAAGTTCACACAGGTGTGACTTTCATACATGAAAATTTCTGACTGGTTCTGTATTCAGGGCACAACCACGCCCAGAAATAATACAGCAGAAGTCTGCAGAGTCATGCAATAATATGCACTGATTCTGTACTTGCCACAGGCATGACCCAGGGCCACGAGGGTAATTGGAGAGTCGTTCATTGAAGCTCCCCTCCTCCCCGAATCAATGATTTGAAGCATTGGGT
>NW_022926871.1:0-249 GCF_012274545.1 Fukomys damarensis | reverse complement strand
TTCCTAAAACTTGAGTTCTTTTTCCCTATACCAGCTGTGCAGCTATTTCCTCTTTCTGGGATGTTCCTCCCCTCACTGTTACCCTTCACTTCCTTGCTCCTTGTAAGGGCTTCCTTCACAGCCTATTGAAGATGACCTCACAGGGACAAGGAGAAAAAATGAGAACCAAGACCTGTCATGTGAAAGTATAGGATCTCAGTAATGAATGTAACAGTATTGTATACCTTGATTGTACCAATAAACTCAATA
>NW_022926870.1:0-1079 GCF_012274545.1 Fukomys damarensis | reverse complement strand
AATTGTCATGTATAAATGCTGATGTTGAGTTTCAGAGGAAAACTCTTTTTGTCATCCTTATATTATACATCACTTTTAGTGTAGCCACAAATATTCACACTGTTTGGATTGCGTTTTTTCAGTATTAACATTTATATTAAAGACAGCTTACAGGCATTTTGATAGGGAAAGAATTTCTTTTCTTTTTCCTGTAGTCTTTCAAACTAGTTTGTACATTTAATGCCTGCATACGTAAAAGAGCTGCCCTTGTTATACCCACTTGGCATAAGTGCAATGACCTGAATAACTGGAATCGGGCAGGTGAATCTTGAAAGCCAGTTTGCACAGCCTGCTCACTTGGCATTTGGCCGCTGGAATCAAAGGAGAGGAAAGGGTGATGACTTGTGCTTTGCATATGTACATGACACCTGAGTCAGGTGTTTCTTAATCACATCTTTAGGGGTAATTATTAGGTCAAATTGCATTTGACAAGCGGCTTTAAAATCTTACTAAGTTTTCTGGGGCCTGCAAAAGAAAATTAGCTCACTTTACCCAACAGAAATATATGAAAGCTAAAATGCTGAGCTCATTAACATAGCCATTTTTAGGAGCTTTCCTTATTGTAAAACTCTGATAGCTAGTTGATAGTTCTCTGAATATAATGTTACTTCTCCATTAGCTAAGATTACTATTCGAAGAGCATCATTATGTAGAATTATGGGGAAAATGAAAATTGTTATAAGGAGCTTTTATAAATGGCTTTAGAGATTTTCAAGTGAGAAAACATACCTAAATATGTCACTATTCTAAATTTAGATTTAATATTTCTATAGTGGGAGTTGAATAATGTAAAAACACAGTTATTATTTGAATCATTTTTGATATTTTATGAACAGCACTCAACACACCTATCAGTACAGAGATTAATTTACAATCTTACTCAACTTCACGTGCAAGTGAAGCCAAGAAAAGTAAAAAAAAAAAGGGGAAAAAAAACTCAGCATTTTATATTTTGGTAAAGTAGCAAAAATTCTTAAACTGTGAAAAATAACAGGGTGGCCTTTAAGGTGCAAATATGTTTCTTTCTGTTTTTATTTCAA
>NW_022926869.1:0-919 GCF_012274545.1 Fukomys damarensis | reverse complement strand
TATGGCTGACAGCCTGCCACCATGAATGTCACTACTTTATCATCCTACAGACAGTCTTTATTAATCAATACTTAGCTAAGAATGTTCATTGCCACAGATATGTTCATCCAGAGAATAAATTGATATAGCCTAACTACCTTATTATGCACCTGTAAAAACTGACATCCATGAAGGAAACAGACTTGTCCAAGGCCATTTAGGAACTTTACAAGAGAGTCAAGATTAAATCCAGCTCTTTTAATTCACCACCTGGATCTATATGAATTTAAAATAGCCTTCCAGAGCTATGTGAATGAATAGAATCACTCCATGTTTTTTCTTTCTTTCCTTCCACTATATTCTCTACTGCACATGAAAACACAGAGAATATACATATGCAAAATAGCTATCATTTTAGTCTTAGACATGCATGCTACTATTCTGAAGCATTCAGAAACAATACTCATGAGTAGTTTCAATAATAAAACAGAAGCAACATGAATTTTGAAAGATTTAAGTACATAGATCAAACACAGGGAATATACATGTGTAAATTATGTGTATAACTTGAAGTATCAATCAAGTATTCCAAGGACTAATACTTTTTCCATAGAATTTTCAGACACAGCTTAAAACACAAAGAGAATACAAAAGAAACAAAATTTGCTCTTTTTTTCCTGATATATTTTCCATACAACTTGGAAATTTGCTAGTTTAAAAATTATAGAATCTTTAAATGCAAATAATTACATTTAAATATTAAAAACACAGACATTATATTCATGCACATAGCTGGAAGAATATTTTTAAAAACTTAATCAATTATTGCCCTTGTTATTAATGTAAATAAAGTGTTTGTAAATGGGGAGGGGGGGAAGGGGTGAAGGGAGGGCAGGAACAAGGGGAAAAAATGAGAACCAAGACCACCTGTCATGTAAAG
>NW_022926868.1:0-364 GCF_012274545.1 Fukomys damarensis | reverse complement strand
ACTTTTAGCAGAGAAGCCCTTCAGGCCTAAGAGAGTGCCTAGCAGCTCTGAGTACACACAAGATTCCAGAACTCTGTATGTTTGGGGATAGGTTCACTTTGAGGTTAGAAACCAAACGCAGTTTGCAGAGGGCTTCTACGTTTGAAAGTGCAGTTTTCCCCGGGAAACAGCTTCTCTCGCTGATTAGCCGTTTAAAGCGAAAGCGGTCAGTTTCGTGAATGTGAAGTACTCCACAGAGAAAGGTGCTGCAACTCTGTGAGTTTACCAATGAAGTCCACCTCTTATGTGGAGAACAACTGTGTTCCTTTTTGTTTTTAGGTGTCTGCCTGGCAGAGATTGAAACACTGTTGTGAGGCACTTTTAG
>NW_022926867.1:0-327 GCF_012274545.1 Fukomys damarensis | reverse complement strand
TGTCAAAGATGAACACAATCACTATGTAGCACAAACATCTACTAATAAAAATAATTTTAAAAATAATAATAAATAAATAGCAGATTTTTGGACCTACCTGATCTTGTTCAAAAAAAGATGGGCACTTAGTTCTTGACATAGTAACTTTTCTAGTTTTTTGTTTTTGTCCCCCCGCACTTGGTTAAGCCTGCAATGCTTTTTTTTTTTTTGTAGTACCTATTTGCAGTACATAATGATTACATTTACTATGGGGAGTTGGTACATTTTTCTGTTGACCACCTTTTTATTTTCAGTTCCACTGGGTATTGAACTTAGCTCACACTGTGT
>NW_022926866.1:0-509 GCF_012274545.1 Fukomys damarensis | reverse complement strand
AAGGATCTGGACTGATGCCCCATGTCTTGGACCTCCAAACTGAGGCTTACCACATATAAATAACATGGCCAAGACCATGAAGTTTTCCAACAACAAAGCCATGCTCTAAAGGTCTTGGGCAGAAAAACATGGATGAAGTGGTGCCATCTGCAAAATGTGCCCTTGCAGAGGGGTTGGCAGCCAAGAGAAGTGAGGGGACACATAAAGCCCTCCCGGGACAGCCTCAGATTTGTTTTAATTTAGTGTTAGTGCTTCAATTATGCTATTTCAATCTGAACTTAGAGAAATTAAGTGGCTTTAAAGTGATAAGAGCTGAAATGGGAAGATTATTGGGGGAAATTTCATATATTTCCAGTCTACAAAATTTTCTAGCCACTGGTCCAAAACACTGTAACATGCAGTCCTAATGATTTGCCTTTGGCCAATTTCCTACAGGTAACCGGAAGTCTTTTTTTATTTAAATTGAATTTATTGGTACATTCTAGGTAGACAGTACAGTTACATTCATT
>NW_022926865.1:0-227 GCF_012274545.1 Fukomys damarensis | reverse complement strand
ACATGTTGCTTTCATCCTCTTCAATAATTCTCTTGAAAAGTCGGGATCCTTGTTTTACCTTACAACACAACTCAAGACACATCACAGAAACATTTGTGAAAGTAAAGGTATCTGAGTTTGGTGTTGGCTTGTAGATATTTTTAAAAAAGACACCATAGTTTGCAGATCAAATGTTCTCACCATGTACAAAGCAGAATATATGAAAGAGAATATAATCTGATTTACCC
>NW_022926864.1:0-204 GCF_012274545.1 Fukomys damarensis | reverse complement strand
TGGTCGAAGACCTGGAGCTCACTGCAGGGTCCCACGTGAGTCCATGTCAAGAGGCTGATGGGTCTGCGATGGAGGCCGAAGGATCTGTGCCAGGAGCCAAAGAGTCTGAGCCGGAAGGCAGGAGATGACGTCCAAGGTGCGGGTGCAGACTGGAGCTCCTCCAAGAAACAGAAGCAGGTCAGCCCTTCTTCACTTCCCCTTTAT
>NW_022926863.1:0-385 GCF_012274545.1 Fukomys damarensis | reverse complement strand
CCGGGCTGCGGCCCTGACATCCGTGGTCTTGTTTGATCCACCCAAGCTCAGGAGTGTCAGCTTTGTTTATTCTCGTGCAAACTGAGTCCTGAGGCTCATCAGATAGCTGGAGGGGGAGCAGCAAGACAGAACTCTGGTCTTCTGCCCCAAGGTTAGATGGGCCTTCCCCCGACATCCTGTGGCCTGTGGGAGTGTGCGCGGGAGTGGAGACTCAGAGGGCTGCCTATCCCCTCTGCACCCGCCAGTACCGCCGAGGCTGGTGGTGCCCCCGAGATGTCTTGTCCTGTCTGTCTACCTGTCCTTCAAAGCGAGTGTCGGAGCTCTGGCTTCTGTCCTGGTCCCCTGTGTCAGCCAGCTGGGGCTTTTCTTCTCTCCACCTTGCTCT
>NW_022926862.1:0-206 GCF_012274545.1 Fukomys damarensis | reverse complement strand
GTGTGTGTGCGTGACTTGTTCTCTATTCTCCTAGAGATGCGGTGGGGTCGTGAGTGGTTAACCATCAGGACCAAGGAGAGAGCCCCAAAATCTAGAACTTGAACGGAAGGACTAAGGATTGCCCCCTCGTGCAGGTAACCCAGGAGGAGTATTTTTATTTGTAAGATTTTGAACTAGCTGGACATGGTGTAAGTACAGTACTTTGG
>NW_022926861.1:0-242 GCF_012274545.1 Fukomys damarensis | reverse complement strand
GGTGTAGACTTTTTTGATTATGGCATTCTATATGCCTCACTTATCTTTATGACATGCTCTTTTGCCCTACTTGGGAAGTTTTCTGCCATTATATATGTGAACAGTTTGGTTTTTTTTTTCCTAATGTTATCTGCACATTCCCCTGTTTCTTCACTGACTCTGATAGGACATGTTTTTTTTTCTTTGCACAACGTAGCAGCTTCTGGATTGATTTCTTATGGTCCCTTACTATTTTAAGAAAT
>NW_022926860.1:0-258 GCF_012274545.1 Fukomys damarensis | reverse complement strand
GCCATCCCAATTGAAATCCCAACAGCATACTTCACAGACCTTGAGAAATAATCCAAACATTATTTGTTACAAGCAGAGACCTGCAATAGCAAAAGCAATTTTAGGCAATAAAGATAAGGTAGGGGGAATCACAATCGCCAATTTTAAAGTGTACTGCAAAGGTACTGTCATAAAAATAGCATGATACTGGCAATAAAACAGACCTGAGGACCAGTGGAACAGAGTAGAAGATGCAGAAAGAACTCTAGAAACACTCAG
>NW_022926859.1:0-1284 GCF_012274545.1 Fukomys damarensis | reverse complement strand
CAACTGTCAGCCTGGGAGAGGTTTTCCGACAGCAGCACTGCAGTGTGAGGCTCCATTTGCTCACTTTCTTTCTTCCTCTCCCCCTTCACAGATGGCAGACCCGCCATCTCGCGCCATTTTATGCCTCCACCTTCCCCACTTTTATCCTTCGAGAACATTCCCCATAGCTCTCATGCACTTGTAATCATCATGTCTGCTCCCCAGAGGACCCAAGCGAAGACAGGACTAGCCCACACTTTTTGCTAATGCCACACTACTGCTATGAGCATTCTGGTTTAGAAGAACAGTGTGTTTGTAGGAGAATGGAATAGAATTGCTGGGTTGCTGAGTTTACCTTTTCATAATGCTCCATTATCTTCCAAAATGGCCATCAAGCTGCATTCCTACCAGAGCTGAGAGATGTAAGGAATTCTTCTAGGATATCAGAGTACTTGATTTGGTCAGAC
The DNA here is from genome assembly GCF_012274545.1 of Fukomys damarensis. Classification (NCBI taxonomy): domain Eukaryota; kingdom Metazoa; phylum Chordata; class Mammalia; order Rodentia; family Bathyergidae; genus Fukomys; species Fukomys damarensis. Next base: position 838 of record NW_022926859.1, on the reverse strand, counting down.
TTCTTAATTTTTGCCAATTAATTGGTGTAAAATAATAACTCCTTGTGGTCTTGATTTTTATTTTTTATTATTGACTCCAGCATTTTTGTGCCTAATGACCAAGTGCATTTAATTTTCTGTGAAATATATATTATAAATCATTTAATTTTCTGTATCTGTTAGTTTCTATTTTGATGTATCTTTTATCTGTGTCTTATTAGTTATTTCAAATTAGAGAATAATTCAGATTATTGAACTGGTTTTCATGTTGTCCATTAAATCAACCCATCACCCATCTCATATTCAATCTTTGTCCAGTTATTAGCTATGTTTGTTAACCTCACAAGTTAGATTTTATCATTTTATACTATCAAGAGAGATTCCATAAGATGCTTATCATTTATTTATAGGCTATTTTTTCTTACAGCTCAAATTGTTTGGAAATTTTTTCCTTTCCCTTGAAGAATGCCTGGGAAATTCGGTAAGTGAGAATTTGCTGGTAGTAAATCCCCTCAGAAAATATTTTATCTATCTTACAGAAAACATTTCCTTTTGCTAAAGATAACTTTGCTAAGAATACAGTTCTTCTTTTATGGTACTGTCAGTTGATTGCTTTGAAGGTTTTAATACAATTCCATTGTCCTTGGTCTCCATGGTTGCCGCTGAGAACCTGGTCCTCCTCCTCTGCTAAACAGACTTTTCTTCCCTCTCTGGCTGCTCAGAATTACTGTTCTGTGTTCCAGTTCCATCCTGTGGACTTCTTTTCATTTCTGTTGGTAAGCACTCAGTGGTCTTCTGAATTGCAGGAGGTGCGTTTTCCCCAGTCCTGATAGACTCTCCTCTTCTAACCTCCCTCCAG
>NW_022926858.1:0-221 GCF_012274545.1 Fukomys damarensis | reverse complement strand
AAGCACAATGAGTTATCACTGCACTAGGCACTTTCACATTCCTGGGGCATAATACCAGATATTCGCAATTCAAAGCATGGGAAGAACACGGTTTTTAGAGGATTCAGTCCATGGCTGGTTGGCTCCAAGGCAGAAACAGCATGGCACAAGGGCATGGCGGAGGCAAAGTGCTCCCCCCATGACAGGCAGGAAGCAGAGAGGGAGGTAAGGAGCCAGGGAAA
>NW_022926857.1:0-254 GCF_012274545.1 Fukomys damarensis | reverse complement strand
TCGTAATGGGATGAGAATCGGAGGACTGCTTCCTTCGCTGGCAAGCCAGGTAGTTCCCTCACCCGCAGTCCTCCCTGAAGGCCTGGGAGGAGCCACGTCAGCGATCTGTAGGTGTCAGGGTCCTCGTGAGCCCACCAGCCTGTTAGTGTTGAGCCAATAGGAATGCTTTGCTCTTGCAGGGACCTGACCTCGGCCCTGAGATCTGCTCTTTCCCCTGAGAGCCAGAGCCCCGGCCTGGCTCTGCCTCCTGCCTC
>NW_022926856.1:0-292 GCF_012274545.1 Fukomys damarensis | reverse complement strand
TACAAATTCAAGAGTTACTAAAGCAAAAGAAAATGATATAGTCATGGAAGCTTTTAAACATGACATAAGTCAGGCTCTTTCCTATTTCACCTACTGTACTGCTTTACATACTGTTTTTAATAAATATAAAAAGTACATTTTATTGCAATCGTAAAAACTATGGTATAGTAAATACCTATCCCAGTACAAAAATGTTTATTATCAATATTAAGTTGGTATAATCATCAATGAATTAATCCATTGATGAGTACAGGACCCCCATGATATAATCACCTTCCAAATACTGAGACTT
>NW_022926855.1:0-210 GCF_012274545.1 Fukomys damarensis | reverse complement strand
TCAGAAATTAAGGACTCAGCCGAGAATCACAAATGTGGGTTTGACTCTTACTGGTGTGCTTTCGCTTCTGCCACTGTCTCCTGAGCTGCGACGCAGAGCTGTAGCTTGCTCCCTCCTGGGCACAGTTGCTGAGGACCAGTGTGAACGTGCACTGGGGTTGTGAGGAGCTGCACACACCAATGCCTTCCCCTCACACAGGTTGGCGCCACT
>NW_022926854.1:0-819 GCF_012274545.1 Fukomys damarensis | reverse complement strand
GAAAGTATGGGAGATATTTTTCCTCTAAGTGACCTTCCTTTGTCACACTGCATCATTGATTCTTATATTTTCGGTGTCCAGAAATCTCCTTGTTCAGGAAGTTGGATGAATTAGCAAAGTTGTATGATCTTGAAGAAAACTTTCTTTTGTGCCCTGGGTTTATTTTTGACCTCGGAGAGCCAGGGCCAAAATACTGCCTATTGTATAGCCAAGCTACCTTTCTAGTTCTTGTCTCTATACTTTAATTGTTGAACACCAAGAAAAGAAGCTCAATACTATTAACATTGTAATGGAAGTAGTAAATTTAACTATTATAATTTTACCCGAATATCAAGCACCTTGTAATATAAAGTATAGTTAGAGGACTGTTACTTTTGTCAATCATGGTTGTCTAGTAGTTGAATTTCTGTAGAATGTTACAAGAAAATAAACCCTTCAAATAAAAAATCATATATAATATTTTCTAATGACATGGAGAATGATATCATTTTTGTAATATGCTTAAATGTCTATCTTAATATAAATAGCCATTGCTAAACATACTCATCCTCTCCCCCAAAACAGAAAAACTTTTACCTAAGTTGTTATCTTTTAATAGGATTCCATACAAGTAAAAGGTATCAGCCAATAAATGTACCTGTTATTGTAGGTAGTTGGAGTAAAAGAAAGCCAAATACCCGAATCAAAAGAATTCATTATCATAAAAATATGTTTGAAGAGCTCTAGAATCAGAAAGAATATATTTACTAAACCAGAAAAATAGAAATAATATGAAAATTATATGGAATCTTATGTCCATCAATGTAGCTTTGGACCAGA
>NW_022926853.1:0-308 GCF_012274545.1 Fukomys damarensis | reverse complement strand
AACAGTCATAAGAAATGCTTAGATTCAAGGAGAAGGACTTAGTTCCTGCCTCTCAATAGAAGAAGTGTCAGACTTTGTAGCCACCTTTAATCCACCATGATTATTTTCAGTATAATCCATTTGTGGCGAATAAGAAAAATACAAGATTTTTTAGTTAACACATTTCCTGGTATGCGTGCCAGGATCACTGAGATTCAGAATATGAAAACATTGCAAATTAACAGTTAAGTGTAAAAGGCTGAATAAAAATATATAAAAAGACACTCATGAAATTGATACAAATCATCCTAATTATTACTAGTGAAGTA
>NW_022926852.1:0-383 GCF_012274545.1 Fukomys damarensis | reverse complement strand
CAAGATCCCAATGATGAATGTAACTGTACTCTATACTTAAAAAGTACCAATAAACTCAATGAAGAAAATCTCAATGGGCCAAAGGCGTAGATGTAACCCAAAACACTACAACTCCTGGAATATAACATAGGGAAATTGCTTGAAGCCATAGGCACAAAGACTTCCTGATTCCAAATAGCGCAGCAATAATAGCAAGAATCAGCCAATGGATTACTGCTGGAAAAGCAGCTTCATGGTCGAGTGCTTCCCTAGCATGTGTCAGGCCCGGGCTTCAATCACTAGCACTACAAAACAAAAGCAAAAATCATATTTCACAAACCCGTGACATCACATATAAAACCTTCAGCATAGCTAAGGAAATCGTAGAGGAAGTTAAGAGACAA
>NW_022926851.1:0-200 GCF_012274545.1 Fukomys damarensis | reverse complement strand
TCACAAAAGGCAGTAATGGAGGGAGTTATAGTGTTATGTGCTTTCACAGTGTCCTCCCATTTTATCTCACTGAAGATTAATAATTCACTGTGTGATTAGTTTGATATCTCTTTTACTAGACTAGTATGGAAAATAGATCAACACTAGCTTTCCACTGTTATCTCTGGAAATCAGCATAATAAAGCTGAGCACAGTGGCTG
>NW_022926850.1:0-229 GCF_012274545.1 Fukomys damarensis | reverse complement strand
CCCTGGGGGTTCCCAACAGGAGCCACCACCCTATGTCCACACTCGCTCTCTTCTTCCTACATCAGTGTGACAGCTGTCCTGCCATGAGGCCCAGAGTGCTGTCTCCTGGTGTGTGTGAGGTGGGACACATGACTGCGGGCAGGGCTGCACCTGCACCTTCCTCATACCACTGAAACCCAGGGATGAGTGGGCTGCCCAGCACCGTCGGGCAGAAGTGGGTGCCGGAAGA
>NW_022926849.1:0-329 GCF_012274545.1 Fukomys damarensis | reverse complement strand
CTTTTTGGAATTTTAAGTGCAAAATGAATGGTACCCCAGTTTTCTTCTTTTCTTTTCTTTTCTTTTTTTTTTGGTCCCGTGATTGAAACCAGTTTTCATTTCTACGCTGTGAAGGCAAGACATCGTGAGACGTGGGTAATTCCGTCTTCTGATGTGTAACACAAGGCGCTGTGTTTCCTTCCTGTTCCTGTAGGAAGAACTCCGCGATGCTCAGGACCCTTCCCTGGGGAGGCTCCTGATAATGTCGGAGCCTGCAGCCGAGACCCGGACGGGCCTGTTAGGCGGCAAATTGGAAGGCCGCAGCCGGAAGTGGTTGGGGGGGACCGGAA
>NW_022926848.1:1916-3041 GCF_012274545.1 Fukomys damarensis | reverse complement strand
GTACACCACAGAGAAAGGTGTTGCAACTCTGTGAGTTTACCAGTGAAGTCCACCTCGTATGTGCAGCACAACTGTATTCCTTTTTGTTTGTATGTCTCTGCATGGCAGAGATTGAAACACTGTTGTGGGGCAGTTTTAGCAGAGAAGCCCTTCAGGCCTAAGAGAGTGCCTAGCAGCTCTGAGTGCACACAATCCTCCAGAACTCTCTGTACTTGGAGATAGGTTCAGTTTGACGTTAGAACACAAGCGAACTTTGCAGAGGGCTTCTGGGGTTTAAAGTGCACTTTTCCACAGGAAACAGCTTCTCTCGCCACTTAGCTGTTTAACGCGAAAGCGATCAGTTTCCTGAATGTGAAAAACTAAACAGAGAAAGGTTTTGCAACTCTGTGAGTTTACCAGTGAAGTCCACATCTTATGTGGATTACAATTGTATTCGTGTTTGTTTATAGGTCTCTGCCTGGCAGAGATTGAAACACTGTTGTGAGGCACTTTTAGCGGAGAAGCCCTTCAGACCTAAGAGAGTGCCTAACAGCTCTGAGTGCACACCACCCTCAAGAACTCTGTGTACTTGGGGATAGGTTCTTAGAGTGCCTAGCAGCTCTGAGTGCACACCACCCTCAAGAACTCTGTATACTTGGGGATAGGTTCTGTTTGACATTAGAAGACAAGCGCAATTTGCAGAGGGCTTTTGCGATTTAAAGTGCAGTTTTCCTCGGGAAACAGCTTCTCTCGCCGCTTAGCCGTTTGAAGCGAAAGCGGTCAGTTTCATGAATGTGAAGTACTCCACAGAGAAAGGTGTTGCAACTCTGTGAGTTTACCAGTGAAGTCCACCTCCTATGTGGAGCACAACTGTATTCCTCTTTGTATGTAGGTCTCCGCATGGCAGAGATTGAAACACTGTTGTGAGGCACTTTTAGCATAGAAGCCCTTCAGTCCAAAGAGAGTGCCTAGCATCTCTGAGTGCACACAAGCCTCCAGTACTCTGTATACTGGGAGATAGGTTCCGTTTGACGTTAGAACACAAACGCACTTTGCACAGGGCTTCTGCGGTTTAAAGTGCAGTTTTCCACAGGAAACAGCTTCTCTCGGGGCTTAGCCTTTTAAAGCGAAAGCGGTCAGTTTCAT
>NW_022926848.1:0-1148 GCF_012274545.1 Fukomys damarensis | reverse complement strand
AGTACAACTGTATTCCTTTTTGCTTGTAGGTCTCTGCCTGGCAGAGATTGAAACACTGTTGTGAGGCACTTTTAGCAGGGAAGCCCTTCAGGCCTAAGAGAGTGCCTAGCAGCTCTGAGTGCACACAAGCCTCCAGAACTCTGTATACTTGGGGATAGGTTCAGTTTGACATTAGAAGACAACCGCAATTTGCAGAGCGCTTTTGTGGTTTAAAGTGCAGTTTTCCTCGAGAAACAGCTTCTCTCGCCGCTTAGCCGTTTGAAGTGAAAGCAGTCAGTTTCATGAATGTGAAGTACTCCACAGGGAAAGGTGTTGCAACTCTTTGAGTTTACCACTGAAGTCCACCTCGTATGTGGAGCACAAGTGTATTCCTCTTTGTTTGTAGGTCTCTGCCTGGCAGAGATTGAAACATTGTTGTGAGGCACTTTTAGCACAGAAGCCCTTCAGTCCAAAGAGAGTGCCTAGCAGCTCTCAGTGCACACAAGCCTATAGTACTCTGTATTCTTGGAGATAGGTTCCGTTTGACGTTACAACACAAACGCACTTTGCAGAGGGCTTCTGGGGTTTAAAGTGCTGTTTTCCAAAGGAAACAGCTTCTCTCGGGGCTTAGATTTTTAAAGCAAAAGCAGTCAGTTTCATGAATGTAAAGTACTCCACAGAGAAAGGTGCTGCAACTCTGTGAGTTTACCAGTGAAGTCCACCTCTTATGTGGAGTGCAACTGTATTCCTTTTTGTTTGTAGGTCTCTGCCTGGCAGAGATCGAAACACTGCTGTGAGGCACTTTTAGCAGAGAAGCCCTTCAGGGCTAAGAGAGTGCCTAGCAGCTCTGAGTGCATGCAAGCCTCCAGAACTCCGTATACTTTTGGATAGTTTCAGTTTGACGTTATAACACAAACGCACTTTGCAGAGGGCTTCAGCGGTTTAAAGCGAAGTTTTCCATGGGAAACATATTTTCTCGCCGCTTAGCCTTTTAAAGTGAAAGCGGTCAGTTTCATGAATGTGAAAAACTCCACAGAGAAAGGTGTTGCTACTCTGTGAGTTTACCAGTGAAGTCCACATCTTATGTGTATTACAACTGTATTCCTTTTGGTTTATAGGTCTCTGCCTGGCAGAGATTGAAACACTGTTGTGAGGCACTTTTACCAGAG
>NW_022926847.1:0-650 GCF_012274545.1 Fukomys damarensis | reverse complement strand
GTCCAAAGGGGAAGGGGAAGTGGGAGGGGGGTATTGGGGAAAGGAAAGAAGGGACTTGAATTAATATGAGAAAATGAAAAAATGGAAACAAAGACTTTGTCAATAGGGAAGGTTGGAGGGGTTGAAGGGAGGGTAGGGAAATGGAGAAAAATAAGAACCAAGATAAATTATGTAAAGGGACAAATTTCCAATGACGAATGTTATTATATCGTACACTTAAAATGGACCAATGAAATTAATTTTTTAAAAAATGAATTGAAAAGCATTCCATCAATTTCCCACAAATTGGCAGAAAAGAGACACAAACTAGTTGCAAAAGTAGTTTATCAGGCCACAGTCAAAAGCATTCTACAAATTCGCCACAAGATGGCAGCAAAGGCATACGAAATAGACCAGTCGCAAAAAGAATAAATGTGGCTTAGCAGACTACATTCAAAAGTATTCTTCTATTTCTTCACAATACAGCAGCAAAAGCATCTCACAGACACGAGCAGCAAATCCAATTCAAGAATGTTTTGTCTGAAATTGAACCTTTGTGTTAATGGCTCAGTTGAGTGTGCGTTTTTGTTTTTTGGCTGCCGGGGATCGAACTCAGGTCCTTGCGCTTGTGAAGCAGGCACAGTGCCACGGAGCTAAATCCCCGACTCACT
>NW_022926846.1:0-1695 GCF_012274545.1 Fukomys damarensis | reverse complement strand
TGGAGGTGGGAATTGAATCCCAGCTCCAAGGAGGAGGTGGCTGAAGTCATGGAGGTGAATTAGGGTCATGGAGAGAGACACACAGCATGGAGAGGAGTAATGCCAGATTCTCAGAGATCACCCACATTTAACAATCAATAGCCTTGGCATATTCTCTTCTATCTCCTAAGCCGATTTGCTTCAGAATGGTAATTCTTTGTTCTGGGATTAAAATTTTCTGTTTACAATTGTTTAAATCTCTGACTTTGGAGTAACATCTTCTACAACTGTTTATAAGCATTTCAGAGATTGAGCTGCTCTCTATTTTTTCTCTTATTGAACCTATGTTTCTGCCTCCTGATAACTGGCAGATGGTATCCCCACCCCACCTCAGAGGAGGGGCAGGAATATTTTCCCGCTCCCAAATCTAGAAAGTCTAGATTTTGTGCTGATAAAAGTACCAAACCAACCAAACAAACAAAGAAACAAAAATCCAAAAACCTGAGTTTTGCTTAGAAGCCCTCAACTCTTATACTTTCTGTGTTACACAGTGGGGTATCCCCTAGGCTGTGACCAAATTCTCTCAAAATTTTGATAATCACAAAACATCAACTATAATAAAATAATATATGATAAAAACAAACTAAAATAACTTTGTCTTGGAAGGTACAGAAATAAACAATTGCTTCAATATTTTTCACAATCATGCTTATTTATTGTGAGACTTGAAAGTATTTTTCCATTTAATTACAGCACACCTGGAGGTTAGTAATGGAACACTGGTGTTCCATGGCATGTAGTATGAAAAAAAAAAATTATGGAGATTTAGTTGTGAGGATCCACAATTCCATGCTCTCCCTGAAGGGCTCAATTATTTTTAAGTCAGAAGGTAATTAAGAGGGGGGAAAAATAGAGGGATGGCTCTAGAGACCTGATTAGCATTTCTGTCCTTTTCTTTAATGCTTTTGGAGGGAGCAGGGCTATGGAAGACCATGGGTGGCAGAGGGCACTGCTGGCGATGTGGGAAGACAGCCATCAAAGGAAGAGGTACAGGAACAGCTCTTAGACCACCCAGGGGCAGAGCAGCCACAATTTGGTCAGCAGCCAGTTTAGTCACAGGCCCCACCCACATCCCAGGAGAGAGGAGGAGGTTGGTGAAGAGGCCTTGGCCTCATCCCGTCTCTCTCTCTCAACTGTTCTCGAAGAACATTTTCTTTTTAATTTAAAATCATAAGTATCATACAAATAAGAAATGAACACTTGTCAGGTATTGCATTTAGTTCTTTAATAAATAAGAGAATCAGTCTGACATTATAATAGGTTTAAAAAATTCCAAAAACCTCGCATGAATTGGGAATAAGGACTTAGGAAATGAATTTACAAACAGATGCAAAATATATCACCCCTCAAAGCAGCAATCAGTTAATTTGCATTTCTATAAAGAATCATTCCAATTACTGTCAGTGTTATACACTTTACAGAGTTGTAAAATAGCTCAGAAATAATGAAAGTAGACATAATCCAGACAGATCATAAACTACTGAGAATATTTTCTAGTTCATATTAAGTACAACATAAGTTTTAGCTATTATTTACTATCACAAAATTGCATGTTTGAAATCAGAAGGGGTAGGGTTTGAATCTCCTATCAGCCACTTATTAATTAAGTATTTTAAGTAAGAAAATTCAACATTCTTAGCCCAATTTTCTTATCTG
>NW_022926845.1:0-263 GCF_012274545.1 Fukomys damarensis | reverse complement strand
ATCAGCAGCATACATCTTAATGCAATTTGTGCTTGTGATCAGTATCTTCAATTAGAACTTTCAAAAAGCTTTCAGAATTTTTTCTCCAAGTTTTAAAATTCATTTATTGTAACTGTTAACATTTGAAAGAATAATTGAAATCCTAAATCAAATTGGAAAACTGAACAAAGAAATTTATTCTCTGGAAATTACTACCAAGCTAGATAGAAAATCTTCCACTATTCTGCTGAACTCCTTTGTTGTGAGAAATTTAAATCCTTTCC
>NW_022926844.1:0-214 GCF_012274545.1 Fukomys damarensis | reverse complement strand
AGTTAACATAGATGTATTCATTTTGAAACATTGTCTTTTTTTTTCTAAATATGGAAATAATTTTTGTAATGGCAGACCAGAAGCCCTAAGTCTATTTCACTGATGTTGGGCTACAAATATTTGTCAATGTAAGATGGTCAGCCCTTCATTTTGGATGACCACACAAAAAGGGAGAACATGAAGACTAAATGACCAAGTGTTAGCAGCACAACTT
>NW_022926843.1:0-312 GCF_012274545.1 Fukomys damarensis | reverse complement strand
TCTCCTCCGGGATGATCCTGCAGATGTTCACCTCCACTCCCTCCACACTGCTCCAAGAGAGACACCATGTGACTCTCACCACGCTGCTGCTACGCTATGATGCACTGCTCATTCTTTAGTCCCTGTCCACACCTCTCCTACCTTCTTCAAAGGACTCACAAATCCAGTGGTGTCGAGAGCTCAATGGGGAGCTGTTGGACCTCAGGAGCATCTAGGAGTCAATAGCAGGGAGTTGACATGGGCCACTAACTCAGCAGACTTTAGTGGACCACAGAAAGGATGCAAGGAGTCTGGATTTTGTGACATCTGGAA
>NW_022926842.1:0-225 GCF_012274545.1 Fukomys damarensis | reverse complement strand
TTAAAATGAGTAAATTCTGTTACAGATGTGTCATCTATTACTTATTAAGACAAGCATAGGGCCGGGAATTTAGCTCATGGCACTGTACCTGTCTTGTAAGCACAAGGTCCTAAGATGAATCCCAGTTAAAAAAAAAAAAAGACAAGGCTCAAGCATATTATGTTTTTTCCTGTGTATTATGCATCTTGACAAAGTGGAACTTCGAAAGGATTGGGTTGAATTCTC
>NW_022926841.1:0-234 GCF_012274545.1 Fukomys damarensis | reverse complement strand
TTATAATATAAATTCGTAATCATATATATATGGCAGGACTGTATACAAGTGCACTGGTATAAATAAGGAAAAAAACTTTTCCTTCAATAAGCAGTGGGTAAGCAAAACCAAGTTTCTAAGAGTCACAATTCAAATAACTAATTCTTACAAATGTGTTTTTCCTACTAATCTAAATTTTGAAAGGAAGGAACAGGAAGGAGTTTTTACTTTCCTCTCTCAACCTGAAAATACAAG
>NW_022926840.1:0-459 GCF_012274545.1 Fukomys damarensis | reverse complement strand
GTCACCCCGCTTTCTTTCTCTTAGTTCTGTCTCCTAGTGTATTCTTTTTCTCTGGCCTGCATCATAGACTGGGCAGGTGGGTACTGGAACCTGACTACAGGGGTATCCAGCAAAGGAGCAGAAGTTTATTTCATCTCACAGTTTGTAGAGATTTCAGTCCATTGTGAGCTGGATCCAAGGCATGGTGACATGGCACAGGGTAAGTGTTGAGGAGAAACAGCCTATGGTATAGCAGACAGGAGGCAGCAAAGCAGCAGAGCAACAGCAGCAGTGAATTAAGCCTCCCTTTCCCTTTTATCCCATCCAGTCTACAAGTTTTTTGTGTAATGCCACCTACATCCAGAGAGAGGCCTTCCCAACATCCACACCAAGAAATATGGGAAATGAATAAGTAGACTAATTTAGTATCACACACCCTTAATCCCACACAATCCTAGATCCAGCCACCTCAGAAAAGCC
>NW_022926839.1:0-202 GCF_012274545.1 Fukomys damarensis | reverse complement strand
TTGAGAGGTAAAACTTCAACATCAAACTAACCACAGCTTTCTATGATAACTTTCAGAATTGTTTAAAAGTGTGAAAAGAATGTGCGTTCAAATATGTGGGTACTGAAAGCATACTGTACATCACAAAAAATACACAGGATTGTGCACTGTGCTTTCTTTTCTAGAATCTCAGCCACTGACATTTAGGGCAGTTATGCATTTG
>NW_022926838.1:0-239 GCF_012274545.1 Fukomys damarensis | reverse complement strand
CTCATGGGCAACTTGCTCCACCTGCAGCCTCTGTATTTTTGTGGAATCAAGTACCAAGGCAAGTATCAAGACAGGGGTGGTGGGGAGTTCACTTGCTGTCTTTGAAATGTTCTGGCTTTGTGGGCTGGGCTGGACCTACTCTTCTTAATGGGAATAAATGGTACTAGCACTACTCAGAAAAAAGGCTCAGGATTTAGTGTGATTGCGTCACGGGCAGTCTTCTCTTGAGGGTCCTACCC
>NW_022926837.1:0-201 GCF_012274545.1 Fukomys damarensis | reverse complement strand
CACACACGGGGTCTCCTAAAGGACCCCTGAAGTTGCAGCTGTGGTTTTGCACTCTCGGGCACAGATGGGGGTGAAGCCAGCTGCTGCCCATGACTCGGGTATTTTGGCTGTGGTCACACCCCTGGTGTTTCTTGTCACGGTACATGCCGATCACCAGCTCACAACCTTTCGGCCCTGAATAACCAAGAGGCTATGCACTCA
>NW_022926835.1:0-841 GCF_012274545.1 Fukomys damarensis | reverse complement strand
GGTAAATTAATAGACATATTGTGTCATATTCATGAAGTAATATGATCAAAAATATAAGGAAGTGAGCCACTGATACATGCTACAACATAGTTATATAGAGTCAAAAGGGCAAGAAAAAATTGAGTTCATAATGAACAAGGGCTGATAAAAATGTGTTGGCTTAATCACAAAATATTATATTTTAGGTATATACTATGTTTTCTTTATGCATTCATCTATTGTGAATATTTGGGTTCTTCCCATCTTTGGGTATTGTATTAGGTAATGAGAATGTTGCTGTAGTAGTACTGATGTTAAATAATGCACTTAAAATGATTAAAACAGTAAGTTTTATGTTATACATACTTTACCACAAGAAAAATTTTTAGAAATAAAATAATTACAGTAAAAGACACAATACCATTAATCCTATTTAAACTAGTTCCCCTTCAAATACACTTATCCCATCTGTTCTTGCAACTGAAGTCCTCTTTTGTGAGTGTCTTCATGAGATATAATAAAAAACATGGCTACCAAATGCCATTCAGCAGAGAAATAGGCTTGTAAAACCATTATGGTGTGTCCTCTTTCACCTTATTCACTGCATCTGCTACCATGCAAATTCTGGCTCTTCTGCAAAGTCAACATGACCAGGAGAAGTAAACATTTTGAATCAAGACAAAGTGGGAGGAATGATGAGATGAATGTGTTAGAACAAGGGGGGAATATTTTGAAAGGGATTAATGGCATTGTCTTTTTCTGTAATAAATTTAAGAAATTCAACACTTACTGTATTTGTCATCATATTTTGTATGAGTCAATTTGTATAAAAGTAAAGATTTAAATTCATTGTAAAAAAAAA
>NW_022926834.1:0-249 GCF_012274545.1 Fukomys damarensis | reverse complement strand
AGACCGCCACGTCCTTTGCATTTCGTGCAGCATAGACACCTGCAGGGGCAGGTGACCCAATCCTGTGCACCCTTGCCACACACAACCCTAGAGCAGACTTGCTCCCTATCCTGCTTTCCGGGCATTCTTCATACTCCCTGTGCAGACGGATCTCTAGGTCTGGCAAAGGAGAGTGTGGAAGTCCCCTTGCTGAAGATGTCACGGTATGGGTACAGCTGAGCAGGCATTCTTCTGAGCCTTTTTTTTTTT
>NW_022926833.1:0-209 GCF_012274545.1 Fukomys damarensis | reverse complement strand
TTTATTGGTACATTTAAAGCAAACAATACAGTAACATTTATCATTGGGATTTTGTACTTTACACGATATATATTGGTTCTTGTTTTTTCACCATATGCTTGCCTTCCCTTCACCACCTTCACATTTCCCTATTTACAAAGACTTTGTTTTCATTTTTTTCACATTTTTATCTTTTCCCGTAATTCCTTTACCCTCTTCTTCCTTCTTCC
>NW_022926832.1:0-216 GCF_012274545.1 Fukomys damarensis | reverse complement strand
AGGAAGTGTGGGGGCTGCTGCGTGCTGTCTCTGAGGCTGGGGCAGGCAGGTTCCAGGGCTGCCGTCACCAGGACAGCGCGGCCTCTGCCTGGGGCCCAGGTGGGGGCAGATGCAGTCGTTTGGAGGGAGGTGAGATCTTCAAGGGCAGACACGTGGTCTTCCTGCCAAGACGGGACTGTGCTAAGCCGATGATGCTAAGCTGCCGGGCTGGGCTGG
>NW_022926831.1:0-271 GCF_012274545.1 Fukomys damarensis | reverse complement strand
AACAAAAATCTGCCACCTGCCTTGCAAGCACAAAGACCCAAGTTCAATCTCTGATACCAAAAATAAACAAACAAACAAAAAACTGCCAGGGATTTAGCTCAGTGGTTCTACCGCCTGCCTCACAAGCACAAGGGCCTGAGTTGGATCCCTCCTACAAAACAAAACAAAACAAAAAAATCAAAAACAAAAAACTAACTAAGTAAAACACCAAAAAGATAAAAGTTTGTCAATATCTAAAAATTAGCCAGGTCTACCAAACAGAGTTTCACAA
>NW_022926830.1:0-1074 GCF_012274545.1 Fukomys damarensis | reverse complement strand
TGGAAGTTTGTTTTTCCAAATATATTTTATCTATAACCTGCCTATCAATGTATCATTATTAAAGAAGTAAAATTAATAAAGTAAATAATCACTGGTCATTGCTCCTAGAGAACACAACCCTATAGTAAGAAGGCAAAGACTTCAGAATCCAACAGTCCCCAGAAATGCTGGCCTGAATCTTAGTTGGATGCACAATCAACCAATTAAGCCTCTCAAAACATGATTTTTTTATTATAAAATAATTCCTAATATGTATTGAAAATCTATTATTGATTAAGCTATTATTCTAGCAACATTTATTGAAAAGCTTATCTTTTCTCATATTGAATTGCCTTAGTACTTTAGCCAAAAATCAATTAACAGTATATCTATTGCATGTTTCTGGATTTTCTATTATATTTTTGTTATGTATCTATCTTTACGTCAATATTGCATATAATGCTAGTATCAGATGCTTGGTTTTTGTTTCTTTTTTGGTTTGGTTTTGGTTTTTTGAGGCAGGGTCTTGCTATATAGTTCAGGCTGGCCTCAAACTCACAGCAGTCCTCTTGCCTCACCCTCCTGAGTGCTGGCATAATTGCTTCTGTTTTATAGTAAGTTTTAAAATTAAGTTATAAAGTTCTTCTAAATTTGCCTTCCCAGTAATGGCTCAGCTATTCTAGAGCCTTTGTATTTTCATATAAATTGTAGAAACAATGTCCTGTTCTTAGTTTTGCATTGGCTGCAGTTTCTGTTTCCCATAAGTGGTTGCTGGATATTTAGCATAGGAACACTCATGATTATTACATTTCATTGATAAAATAATGTTACTATAAAGTAACGCTCTTTGTCTCATATGATGCTTTTGGGATTAACCCTTCCTTTATCTGACAACATGCATCACATTTCCATCTGCTAATCATATCCGTTCATTCTTTTACTTTTACCCATTATTGAACATTGTGAGTTAGAAGGGCCTCGAGTAGGCTGCATAGAATGAAACCTCTTAAATGACTTAAGAGTCCCTCACATGTGTTGCTGTGACAGACGTCACTGCTGTTGGCATCTGTGTCTCTGATGAGGAGCACGTGCTGA
>NW_022926829.1:0-329 GCF_012274545.1 Fukomys damarensis | reverse complement strand
TTTTTTTTTAGTCAATATGTTTTTGGTATTAGGGTAATGCTGATGCCATAGAAGGAATTTGGGAGAAAATACTACCTTTCTATTATTTGGAATAATTAGGGAAGCATTTCATTCTCAGCTATAAACTTCCCTCTTAGGAAGGACTCCTTTCACTGTATCCTATACATTCTGTGCATTGTTCTGGCATTGTCTTTTGATTCTATGAACTAATTTTTTCCTTTATTTCTCTTGACCCATTGACTATTTCAGAGTGTTGTTTAGTTTCCACGCATTTGTATAATTACTGTGGTCTCTTTTGCAATTGATTTCTAGTTTCATTGCAGTATTAT
>NW_022926828.1:0-219 GCF_012274545.1 Fukomys damarensis | reverse complement strand
AGTCCTTAAGGTATGTGAGCGCTGCTCTTGTGGTTGAACTGAGCCCTCTTCCTTTTTCCCTCTCCCAGATGTTTTCTCTTTCAGAATGTGAGTTTATGTTGCTGATATTGGCCCATCAGAATCATATTTGTTAGTCCCAACTCCACTGAGTCGTACCTGACCCTAAAAGAGGAACGCAGACTAACTGGAAATGTAATAGTGACCCTCCATGAACAGGAC
>NW_022926827.1:0-780 GCF_012274545.1 Fukomys damarensis | reverse complement strand
TCTGCTGTGAATAAACTATACTAGTAAACAAAATCTTAATGAGAAAATTAAGAATGTGAAATACGAAGAAAAGGTCTTCATGCGTAGGGATAGTGGGAAGTGTAGGGCAGAGAGAACGTGGGGAAGGAAAGAAAACAGGAGAAAATGAGAAAATGGAAATACAATGTTTGGAAAAGGCGAGGGGAGTAAGGACGGAAGCGAGAGCAGGTACAAGGGGAAAAATGAGGAACAAGACATGATATGTAAAGATACAAGATCCCAAGAATGAATGTCACTGTTCTATAACCCTACAATATAACAATATACCCAGTGATGAAAATAAAATCCCTGAACTCCAGCATTCAGATGTGTTGCTCTTTCACTCGGAGCAAATGACCATTCTTGTGGGGTCCTACAATCAATTTTAGCAGAAGCAGGGCCACCTGAGGAAGACAAATATACCTGTGCCTGAGTCCCTCGCCTGGGGTATACTGTACAGCTCAGCTTAGTCATAGCAACTGCAGAAGGGCCTTCTAAAAAGAAGAAGATTCAATAAAGCTCAAGGCCCCTGCCGTGTCACCCCTACTGCTTCGTGACACAGACGGCACCAACTAGCAGCACAGTCCTACTTTTCAGCCATTCAACAGGAACCCAACACTTGCAACAAGTTTGTGAAAGTGTGTACGGAGATTTCACTACAAGTCCCAGCCCAGGGGAGGACACTGGGGTTAACTGAGAGAATATCAAACACAATTAGATCCTAGACTGAGTCCGACACTTTCTTTTCTTAAATGCCATTTT
>NW_022926826.1:0-229 GCF_012274545.1 Fukomys damarensis | reverse complement strand
GAGTCTAGAAGGTGAGTGAGGGAAACCTCGGGATCAGTAATAGTGGATGTGATTTTAATTAAGCTTGCCTTGTAAACTTCATCCTTAGGGTCTGAAGAGTAAGGGAGGGGAACTTCAGACTCAGTAACAGTACATGCATCTGATTGTGCCTTAAGGATCAGAGGTGTCTGGTTTCTGTGTGGCTTACGTTTACATCTTGAACACAAGGAGTCTCTCTTAATGCAAAGAA
>NW_022926825.1:0-1005 GCF_012274545.1 Fukomys damarensis | reverse complement strand
GCATAGCGCATGAAAGAGGTATAGATGTTTGTACTACAATCATGCGTGGGCTGAATGAGAGATGAAAAACAAGAAGTGTAACTGCCTCTAGGGGGTTTAGGAAAAGTCCACTTCCTGATATGGTTACATGGATATTCCAACTTACATTAATGATCGGTGTTCTTATCTGAATATATGTTATATTTAAATAAAAGTTCAAAACTTGCATCTTAGGGAAAGTGGGTTAATTACTATAACCTCTGTCTCATAACAGTATCACTCATCTATTTACAAAGGATGGAAAAGATGTATACTTATAGTGAGAATGACCATAACATAAATGAAGATTTTATTGTTAAGGTAAATTAAAGGTAAAACACTTATTACAGTCACTATTGTATCCTTACTTCCCCAAGAAGGCAACCACGAACTGAGCTGAATTTCTGCATGTTCTGGTTTAGGTTTTTTAGGTTTTTGCTTAAATAAATACTGATATTAATTACAAACAAATATTATATTATTTTATCCTGACAGATTTATGAGATGATGAATCTCATAGTTTGAAGAGAACATCCCAAAAGGCAGAAGTTAAAAGTGGACTTTTTTTGGGCAAGGATCCCTGGTTTCAGAGAATATTCTCTTCTAGGTTATTAGACCTCCATAATTACAATCTCTACCATAATTATACTTCAAAAATTACCTTAATTAGAGATAATGGGCGCTTTCAGTTTTAACTAAATTGGGAAATTTTAGCACAAACTGTATTTTGTCAATTCTCTTCATATTCACATATTCACGAAAATATCTCAAAAGCCCTTTAGGGTCACATTCTTATTTAGCCAATAAATGTATATAAAAATTATAATTCTTGTAATGCAAAAAAGAGTGAACTCCACACAAAGAAGTAAATTCAAAGTCAAATTAGTAAAGGAGAAAGTAAATCCAATGCAGGAATAGTTAAAAATTACTAATACTACATATAATACACATATGTCCATGAAAATACACACCTTTTATTTTTATTTC
>NW_022926824.1:0-935 GCF_012274545.1 Fukomys damarensis | reverse complement strand
CGCTTTTGCTTTAAACGGCTAATCAGCGAGAGAAGCTGTTTCCCGAGGAAAACTGCACTTTAATCCGAAGAAGCCCTCTGCAAAGTGCGTTTGTGTTCTAACATCAAACTGAAGCTATCCCCAAGTATAGAGAGTTCTGCAGGCTTGTGTGCACTCCGAGCTGCTAGGCACTCCGTTATGCCTGAAGGGCTTCTCTGCTAAAAGTGCCTCACAACAGTGTTTCAATCTCTGCCGTCCAGAGGCCTACAAACAAAAAGGACTACAGTTGTACTCCCCCTAAGAAGTGGACTTCACTGGTAAACTCACAGAGTTGCAGCACCTTTCTCTGTGGAGTACTTCACATTCATGAAACTGACCGCTTTTGCTTTAATCGGCTAATCAGCGAGAGAAGCTGTTTCCGGGGAAATCAGCACTTTAAACGGCAGAAGCCTTCGGCAAAGTGCGTTTGTGTTCTAACATCAAACTGAAGCTATCCACAAGGATAGAGAGTTCTGCAGGCTTGTGTGGACTCCGAGCTGCTAGGCACTCTCTCAGGCCTGAAGGGCTTCTCTGCTAAAAGTGCCTCACAACAGTGTTTCAATCTCTGCCGTCCAGAGGCCTACAAACAAAAAGGACTGCAGTAGTACTATCCATAAGAAGTGGACTTCACTGGTAAACTCACAGAGTTGCAGCACCTGTCTCTATGCAGTACTTCACATTCATGAAACTGACCGCTTTCGCTTTAAAAAGCGAAGGGGTGAGAGAAGTTGTTTCCCAGGCAAAACTGCACTTTAAAGGGCAGAAGCCCGGGGCAAATTGCATTTGTGTTCTAACATCAAACTGAAGCTATCCCCAAGTATACAGAGTTCTGGAGGCTTGTGTGCACTCCGAGCTGCTAGGCACTCCTTTACGCCTGAATGGCTTCACTGCTAAAAGTGCCTCACAACAGTGTTTCC
>NW_022926823.1:0-204 GCF_012274545.1 Fukomys damarensis | reverse complement strand
CTTATTCTCCTAATAGAATCATGGTCTTACCTTATCACTCTGTTTATTAAAGATTCATTACTTGTCAAAGGTTATCCATTTAAAAAAATATTTAATATAAGAGGTTTTTTCCCACATTGGGGGTTCTCTTCACTCTGTTGGTGGTTTCTCTGGCTGTGCAGAAGCTTTTTTAAAAATTAATTTTATTTCTCCATTTTAGGTACA
>NW_022926822.1:0-302 GCF_012274545.1 Fukomys damarensis | reverse complement strand
CAATTTTATATCTAAGGTCCTGAGTTCGATCCCCAGTATGTGTGTGTGTGTGTGTGTGTGTGTGTGTGTGTCTGTGTGTGTGTGTGTGTCTGTGTGTATATGCAAAGACTGTCTTTTCTTCAGAATGTTTGGCCCCTTTGTGAAAAATTAGATAGGTAGAGGTACATGGAGTTTGTTTCTGTGTCTTCTACTCTGTTCCATTGGTGTACAGGTCTGTTTTTGTGACAGTACCATGCTGTTTTTTTTACTATGGCTTTGTAATATAATTTGAGATCTGGTGTTATGCTGTCCCTTTCTTTTTC
>NW_022926821.1:0-367 GCF_012274545.1 Fukomys damarensis | reverse complement strand
AAACAACAAAAAAAGGCACACCATCCAATAGGTAGACATGGTGCCTCAAAGTGTATTGAAACAGCTCAGAGCAATCAAAGGGAGAGTAACTTAGTGACAAACGGAACTAACAAAAGAGAAAAAACTTTAGATGATACAGAAGAAATAGAAAACAGAACAGAGAGGGGACCCCCTGCAAACCGCAATGATGAAATCAGGTGGCCAGCTTGCATCCAGGAGACAAAGTGAAACTAAAACCTTTTCACTCACAGAGAAATGAAAAAAGTGAAATCTAAACACAGACACTGTCAAAATCCGGAAGATTGTAACTATCTGGAAAATTATATTCCAACAAATTAAGAAATTTCTAGGAAAAGAGCATATTCCT
>NW_022926820.1:0-212 GCF_012274545.1 Fukomys damarensis | reverse complement strand
ACAGTTTTATGGGATTAATTTTCCAATTAGTGCTAGAGAAATGTCCTGATTTTGAAATTAATTACTCTAACCAGAGAACCACTCTGCCTTAATGAATTCAACACAGCTATATTTTTAAAAAAATTACAATTTCTACAATGTATAATAACAACATTATAGAAATTTTCAATCAATTTTTTTTTCAATTTTAATTTTGAGTTTAAAGGTAAAAT
>NW_022926819.1:0-258 GCF_012274545.1 Fukomys damarensis | reverse complement strand
CTGGTCAAGTTAAGCAATTTATTACTATTAGCACAAAGAAATAGGCAGGGAGATATCCTGTTGTGTTATAGTGACTCATTTTTTTTATATTCCTCCAAGCACAGTGGCCCACCCAAACACTGGACAGTATGACACACCTGATTAAAATGTTTTTCTAAGATTGTTTTAATTATTTAATAATGTGTGTCTTCAGATTGATTATAGGAAGACTGTGTTGGGAAATTTGTTAGGAACCAGAGAGAGCAGGGTATACAGGAG
>NW_022926818.1:0-220 GCF_012274545.1 Fukomys damarensis | reverse complement strand
GTTATAAGAGTAACTAGCAGCAATTAAATGCTAGACAACACGGCTACATACTTCCGAAAAAAAGAAGAAAATAAGAAATTTTGGTCTGGGTAAACAGAAATAGTGAAAATAATCTACCTGATAGGATGAGAGAGCACCTTAAAATTGGGGTGGGGCACAAGATGCATCCCCTGAACTTTTACCGCGTTCATTAAAATCTAAACAGCAGCACATCGATAGT
>NW_022926817.1:0-232 GCF_012274545.1 Fukomys damarensis | reverse complement strand
TTAAAATTCCATTTACAATAGTGTCGAGAAGAATAAAATACTTGGGAATCAATCTAATCAGGGGGCAGAAAGACTTTTACATTGAAAACTACAAAGCATCGCAGAAAAAGAAAGAAAAGAAAGAAAAGAAAGAGAAAGAGAAAGAAAGAAAGAAAACAAAAGAAAAACATAAGTAAATGGAAAGACATCCTGTGTTGGAAGATTAATATTGTTAAGATACCAACACTACCAA
>NW_022926816.1:0-346 GCF_012274545.1 Fukomys damarensis | reverse complement strand
CTGGAAAGCTCCACCAATATGCTGCAACAAATTCATGTTCAATTTCACACTGGGTCACACACAATCAGAATAAAGGCATAACCATGGCTCTGGGGAGAGCTGGAAGGTTGCAAGGCTTATTGCACAGAGGGCTCCCCTTCTCCTGGCTCCCACAGGGACTTTGGGAAGTCACACCTTCTTCTCTTTCACAGCTGAGACAACTCAACACAAAGTCTTCAATGAATTCAAAAGATGTTTCTTCACATTTCCGTGATATCATTATTTCAATAGTAATACAAACTGTTCATTCCCTTCATGTCTGCATGAAACACTCTGCTATGAGACCACATGGCACAATGGAAAAGGA
>NW_022926815.1:0-226 GCF_012274545.1 Fukomys damarensis | reverse complement strand
TTTTTGGGTCTTTATCTTCTCCAACATCCAGTTTGCCTACAGTAAAGAAAATTTTCTTTCCTTATCTTTCAAAAAAATTATAACTTTAGAAGTGTTCTTATACTTCAGGTAATGACTGAAATACTGAGGGATTACTTCTGTCTACCTTTGGACTCAGCATTCTAAAAGGGGAGAGCCCAGCATGGTGGCGCATGTCAGTGATCCCAGTATTTAGGAGGCTGAGGCA
>NW_022926814.1:0-600 GCF_012274545.1 Fukomys damarensis | reverse complement strand
CTCTCTCCCAACTTGATCTGTATTTGTCTCCTATTTGTACCTGTTCCCATCCTAATTCAGGCTTGTTTTCTTTGTTTTCCCTTTCTTCTCTTTTTGCTTGTCTCAATTGCCATTCATTTTAAAAGACAGTGATTATAGTCTCTAGCCACCCTACTGCTGTTAGTTTGTTCTGTTCATGTGCATATTTTGTTCTATCTTTTCCTCTTCTCTTCAACAGCTCCCTAGCATTTGTGTGATCTTCCTTTGTCCTCTGACCTCATTTCTAACCTTTATCTATCCTATCTATCTATCCCTCCTTCCCCAACTCCTTCGAAATCCCCATGCTGAAGGAAAAAGTTGCTATATTGAAGAGTTTATAACTATAGACATATTTTGGGCTGGTCCTTGATTTTGATTAAATGTATACAGTTAATGATTTCTTTTGCAGTGCAGAAGCTTTTTAAAAAGGTGATATCCCAGTTGTTGATTTTTTTTTCTTCTGCTATTTCCTGTGCTACTGAGGATTTGTTCATAAAGGCTTTTCCTTTGCCATTGTCCTCAAGAGTTCTGCCTAACTTATCTTCCAGCAAGTTTAGTGTTTCTGTTTTATTATTTAGATCT
>NW_022926813.1:0-632 GCF_012274545.1 Fukomys damarensis | reverse complement strand
TAAAGTACTCCACAGAGAAAAGTCCTGCAACTCTGTGAGGTTACCAGTGAAGTCCCCATCTTACAATGAGTAAAACTTATTGCTTTTTTGTTTTTAGGTATCTGCCTGGTAGATACTGAAACACTGTTGTGAGGCCCTTGTGCTAGAAAAGCCCTTAAGGCCAACAGAGTGCTTACCAGCTCTGAGTGCACACAAGCCTCCAGAACTGTGTTTACTTGGAGATAGATTCAGTTTGACGTAACAACACAAATGCACTCTGCATACTGCTTCTGTAGTTTAAACTGCAGTGTTCCCCGTGAAACATCTTTCGCCGCTTAGCCCTTTGAAACCAAAGCAGATAGTTTCATGAATGGGAAGTACTCCACATAGAAGGTGCTGCAACTCTGTCAGTTTACCAGTGAAGTCCAGATCTTATATGCAGTACAACTGCATTTCTTTTTTTTTGTAGGTCTCTGCCTGGCAGAGATTGAAACACTGTTGTGAGGCACTTGTACCACAAAAGATCTTAAGGCCTAAGAGATTGCCTAGCTGGTATGAGTGCACACAAGCCTTTAGAAATCTGTATATGCGAGATTGTTTCAAGCAGAGGTAGGAACACAAACGCACTCTACAGAGTGCTTCTGTGGTATAAA
>NW_022926812.1:2883-7042 GCF_012274545.1 Fukomys damarensis | reverse complement strand
AAGAATAATCTTAAAAACCAACAAAAAGAAAAAGCATCGTAAACAGGCCCTTCTGTGTTGTGACAGACTTTTACAATACACAGACTTAAAATTCCAGACAAAGAAATTCCTTTATAAAGAAATTTGAATGCTTAGGAAACACACTTCCTTATTAGGGTATTGATAAAATAGAGGAAGCTGTCATCAGAGGAAAACGCAGCCCCGCAATTTCAGGCTTAGGGTATGAAACAGAACATTCACCAAATGCCAAGATTTCAGCACACACCATATACAACCATACCCTCTTTTATTCAAAATTTCTTGGTACTAAAGGTTCTGATAATCTCCATTTCTGTTTCCAACAAAGCTGTGCCACGTATAACTGGATTTTGACAAAACTATTGATATTGTACTCTCTGAAGTAAGGGAATTTGCTCTAAGAGATTTCAAACAAACCCACAAGTTCTTAAAGTAGGCAAGAAAGGATTTTTTTACTTGTAACTACCAGGTATTGCTGTACTGTCAGCAGGAAACTCAAATATGGGGTAAGAAAAAAGAATAAAGGAAGAAAAGAAATAGATGGTAGAGCTACATATGGTGGTACATGCCTGTAATCCCAACACTTAGGAAGCTGAGGCAGGAAGATTGCCACCAGTCTGGACAGTCTGGGTTACATAGTAAGTTCAAGTCCAGCCTGAACTTACAATACATAGCAAGACCCTGTCGCAAAGAAAATAAAGAAAGAAACAGGGAGATCCTCAAATAAAAAGCATAGAGAACAAGCTGAGGAAAATCCAGTTATGACAGTCCACTATTTTAATACAACCAGTGTTCAAAACACAATTGTTTTAATTAAACTGAATATAATGAGAAAAGCATCCTCAAGAAAATATTAGCTAACAGTACATTCTTAAAGTTTTTATCATAGCAAGGAATACCTTAAATTCCAAATTATCAATGACATGGTTTTACTACCAGTAAGCAGTACTGCAGTCCCTACATACAACGGATGTTTTTGGCAATGAACCTGAACAAGAAAAGTGAGAGTGTTAAAACACAAAGTAATTCTTCCTATTACAGGATCATATAAAATATAAACACAGGGTTTTGGATACTGCCTCCACCAGGAGTCCTGGAACATCATGGTAAAAATTGTAGAAACACAGTATAGACAAGAAAACAAGAAAGTCTGTACGCAAAGTGCAGGGAAATCATTTCAGCATAATGAAAAAGAAACAAACAAATACCAGTATAAACTTTTAAAACAATACCTGAAGATAAGTGGCCACTATCATCTCACAAGTAGAGAAGGCAGACTCACACACACACACACACACACACTTCTACTAAAGCAGCAGCCAATGTGGCTCTCTTTTGAAAAAGTTACTCAACCAATTACAAATGCTGATGGAGCTGGCGGGGGGCCTTCTCCACTGTTAGTGAAAATGTAGGCTGATGCAACCAGTGTGGAAATCGGTCTGGAAATAGCTCAAAAAAACTAAGGTTAGAGGTTCCATTTGATCTAGCTATTCCCTTTCTTGGTATCTTTCTGAAAAAATTAAAAGCACCAGACCACAGCGATATATGTGCATCCATATTTACAGCTAAATCTTGGAAACAGCCCAATATACATCAACCACTGAATGGATAAAAAAGATGTAGGTTTTTTATAAAATGGAATACTACTTTGCTATTTTTTGTGGCACCTGATTGTCTTGTCAGTGCCTTGTCTGTTGTGTGTTAACTTTGTTTTCCTTGAAACAGGGATGGGAGGATCCAGCTCCAATCGTGTCAATTGGAATGGCTAACCAAGGGCTCCTTTGAGCCAGGCCTAGGTAGGGTCTGTATGGGAAAAAGTCACCAGGTACCCCAGCCACCCCGACCAATTTCCTTATATAAATATTTGGGTCCAGGTTTATGAAGAACATTCAGCTGCGTGGGCCAGGAAGGAAAGGGATAACTGACATGGCCCATGTTGGGCGTTGACCCGAGTCCCACTGGAGCGAGTGACTGTCCACCTCCTCGGAAGGGAAGAGGCGCGCCCCCAGGATTTCCTGAGATCCCCTGGATTGCTCCCTAGTTTGTCTATGGAAGGGGACCCAGGGAGGGAATATGTTAACTTCTTGTGTGACTGTGTGTGTGAAAGAGACTTGGTTAGGAGAGTGAGTGGAAGGAGCTAGGAAAGCCATGGGCAGCCTCATCTGTACATCAAAAGAAAGGGAGGGGGGCTTGCACTTAAAGAGCCCCCCAGGCAAACAAATGAGGCTGTTTTCTAGAATGGCACCCCAACCTATGTTTGTCTTGCGTCATGGGACAAGGGAATATCTAATGGTTGTGGGAAATGCTAATACTAAACCAACTGTTCTTAAGTACATAATTCGAAATTTTGATAAAGATTTTGGGGGGGACTATAAAATAAAACTGCAACCAAAGATGCTTAAGAACTTTGTGAATTATCATGGTCTCAGCTAAGCCAGACTTGGCCCCCAGAAAAACACTCTAGACAAAAGAAAAGTTATCTGCCTTTGTTTTGTTTACCTGAGACTTTGACAACTTAGAGGCTTGTGTGCTGCTTGCTCTAGGAGCTACTCAAGCTTCTACTCAGCCGGAATCAGCTGCTAGTGAAAACTATTTAGTTTTGGTCTTAAAACACCTGCTTGCTAAATCTGCTGTTTTCCCATGGTGAACTTGCCTCTCTCACAAAATGTGACATTGTTGCAGGCAAATCCCAGTGCTTCCCCTTTGGAAGAGGTCGAGTTGCCTCCCCTCCCCTTATGCTGCTTAGAAATAAAAGGTACGGAGGAGGTAGGGGTATAGAACAAAATTGTTTAGCTTTACTGCACTGGAGGATGTAGATGGGAAAACATGATGGAACGCAAAGAAAAGACGAAATAGGGCTTGCACTCAGATTAAAAAGAACTAAAATGAAAAAATAAATCTCTAATAGATTAAAATCAGGTAAAAAAAAAAAAAACTCTAAAAGACAAAAATATAGGGAAAAAAAACTGCAAGCCAGAAAAACTGCAATTGTGTTTTGCCAGACAGCAAGAGATTTTTACAAGAAAAAAATCAAGTTAGAAATTTTAACTATTTGATAAATGTATCTTTGTTTCAACTTGAATTAAATTTAATTGGTGTGCTTAAAACCCTTCTTGTAAATTGCAAATTCTTGAATTTCGATTATAGAGTTAACTTGCTCTTTTCTGTACTTTGTTGATAAAAACTCAAGGTTAATACTGTTCTGTAGGTAGCCAGTCAAATCTTAAGATGTAACAATCTGAAAACACGGAAAAAAAAACACTTAAAGATTTTAACAGCTAAAGTTTATTATAAAAGGTTAATAGTAAATGAGACAGAAAAAGACGTTTAAAAAGCTATGGGTAAAAGAAATGTACTTTTGATATAAAAAGATTTTGTATGTGTGTCTTGTTAAAAAAAAGATATACAAGACCAAAAGGCCTAAATACGTAAAAAAGGTATGTAAAAATGATTTACATATGTTTGCATGTTGGTTTCAAGTTTCTTACAAAAGGTTTACTTTTATAGTAACAAAGAGCTTTCATTCCTTTTGCTTCTAATGCTATTGAGATCTGTTAATCTGCAAAGGTTTTGAATAGTCTTAACTAAAAGAGGTTTTAAGACTGGGGATTTATTTAGCTCAACGGTGCTGCTACCTGCCTAGCAAGCACAAGGACCCAAGTTCAACCCCCAGTAACACACACACACACACACACACACACACACAAAATTAAGAGAGATTTTATAATTCAATTGGCCAAATAGATTTGATTTGAATAATTATAGTTTCATAAATGGTCTTATATGTTTGTCTGTACCCAATTGTTTAAAAGGTTTGTCCAATTATATTTTGATTAAAATGATAGCAAAGATACTAATAATTTGTTAATTTCTATAATTTGGTTTTATAAGTTAAAATTTTGTCAAAATAAGTATAAACTCAGGTCTAGATAGATGCCTGCTAATAGTAAAAAGGACAGCTACTGAAAAAAAAATTTATTCTGGTCTTTATTCACTAATGCCTTCTGAAAAGATATGCCCGCCCCCAGTAAACATGGCCAAATATGTTGTTATAGAATGTTTACATTGGTTATGATCAAGGGGTTAAATTCTAAATATGTTATTGTGATATGTTTATAGTGCTCATTTTCAAAGTAAGATT
>NW_022926812.1:0-2744 GCF_012274545.1 Fukomys damarensis | reverse complement strand
TATTAATGCTGCTTCAAGAGGCAGGATATAAAGTTTAGGCTGCTTAGAGATAAAAGGACTTAAAACAGATAAAAACATTTTGAGATAAAAGGTTTTTACAGGATCTAGATTCTCTATAAAGGGCCCAAAAAGACAGTGATTATTATAGAGTATAAAGAGCAAGAGTCAGCATTTAAACAGCTAAAACTAACTCTTTCTGCTTCCCCCCTGTATCAGGGATCCTAAATGTGACCCAGCCTCTTAGTTTGTACATGACTAAAAGAAATCATACTGCTTTAGGGGTGCTCCTTGAAGCAATAGGCCCATAGAATTAGCAGTGATATATTTATCTTAGAGTTTAGATCCAGCTGTGAAGAGATAGTTCTTTTGTTTATAAAGCCCTGGCAGCTGCAGTAATGCTAACTGAAAAAGATGACCAGATAATATTAGGAAAAAGTAAATTATTCGGTTTCCCCGTGCCTTTTAAAAACTATTGAATAACAAGACATTGATGGCTCTCAAATAATAGAGTCACATAATATCAGGCCCTCATCTGTGAGAATCTCCGCCTATATTTTACTCCAGTTAAAACCTTAAACCCTGCTACTTTTTGCCCTCAGAACCTGGCCCCCTGACCATGACTGCCTCAGGATCACTGACGAATTGCTCTCCAGTCATCCAGATCTGCAGAAAGACCTCCTGCCTGAGGCTGATTTCGTCCTGCTCAAGGATGAGAGCAGCTTCATGGAAAATGGGAAACACTATGCTGGCTATGCAGAGATGACTCAAGATGAAGTAGTCCAAGCAGGACCCCTCCCCACTGGATGGTCAGCTCAATGAGCAAAACTGAGGGCACTCATACAGGCTCTCTGATGGGCAAAAGCAAAGAGGGTAAATGTTTATATAGACTCCTATTTGCCACTTCATATATCTATGGCACGGTCTATAAAAATGTGGGCTTCTCACAGCAGAGGGCAAACTTGTTAAAATTAAACAGGATATAATACAGTTATTAGAGGCAATATGGAAATCTGACAAAATAGCTATAATAATTCAAAAAGAAAAAGATGCAATAGCAAATGGCAATGCTAAGGTAGATAAGCCAAAAGGGCAACTAAACAGAAACTTTAGATGATTATACCCACCCCTATAAAGGTTATAAATATGTGTTAGTATGGGTTTGTACTTTTTCTAGATGGCCTGAGGGCTTCAGAGGTATACAAGATTTTATTTAAAAAAAAAAAAAATTCCAAGGTTTGGTCTGCCTCTCTCCATAGGCAATGACAATGGGCCAGCATTTGTAACAGAGGTTGTAGAGACTTTATAAAATTATCTCTGCTGGGCTTATCCAGTATGAAATCACAGGGGTTAAAACTGGGCAAGTATTTAAGAAAAATATTCAAGGGTAAATTAAAAATAAAGAAGACCTTCCTGTGCTAACTCCTGCCCATCTGATAAAACTGTGAAACCGAGTTTATGTTAAAATTTTAAAAAAGACCCCTTTCTAACCTATATAGATAGAAAGGGCCATATGAGTCACTTATGGTTACTCCCACAGCTATCAAGGTAGCTGAAACTCAACTACCACCACTCTACAGTAAAACAGAATTCCAAGGATTCTGACTCCAGGAGACCAGGAGACTACAGACTCAAAGCCCTGCTCTCACCACACCGGAAGCTGGTGAGTCTACGCACGGCTGAAGAATGAGAACTACAATCTAGATATAGACTCTTATATTGTGTCAAACTGTTATGAGTTATTATGCATCTAAATTAAGAGTTTATGAGCATACAGATGATAAAAATATGACAACTTTATGTGCTCTGGGGATCCTAATCCCCAACTTAGCTAAGTAAGAGATGCCTTTACAAATTGCTATGATCCCTTAGCTAAAAATTTAAGTAAAATGATGAATCAAGGATTTGATTCTACCTAAGATCAGCGGGGATTATAAGACTTGAATAAGTTCAAGTGACTCCATGCTAATAGGCCAGAGACTGTGCTTCTTCATATGCTAATTGCTAACTTGGCTAACAGCCCACCCAGGGGCAAATGGTATGACAAAAGGTGACCATAGAACATTTCCTGCATGAGATAGGCAATGTGTTTGGAATCTTGTCCTCTGGTAGTTTGTGACCATAGAACATTTCCTGCATGAGATAGGCAATGTGTTTGGAATCTTGTCCTCTGGTAGTTCTGTGAATGCCCTGACTTTTTGTTTAGAAAAACCCTATAAAAAGGACCTCAGCCCCTGAGCAGTTGCCTCTCTGAGCTACCTGGCTCTGGGAGTGCCGTCTGTCCAGACTAATAAGGGTCTGTTTACCATCTAGCCTGATGTGTTCCTTCCTGGGTTTCTTGTTTCTCTGTCGAGCTCCCGGAGCCTCTCTGGGTTTTAGGGCCCAGCATCGTGGAGGCCTTTTTTGGCTGTTCACGCTCCGTGCAGTGGAAATGAGACTTTGAGTCTTACAATAGAAATTCCTTCTTTAGCTTTAAAAAGAACAGTGACAAAAGTTTTAGCAGCTATCTGTCACTTTGTAGCAGGAAGTGCTAACTAACCGTGTGATTATGTCACCTGGCAGTGGTGCCTTTGCTGAGCCAGCTCTGAGGTATGATTCCAGGCCTAGTCCTTCTACGTTTAGGAAATTCTATTAGTAATCCAAGAACCCCTTTAACCACAATCTTTTGTGATTAAATTAGACAGATTTCTATTGCTTAAAACTAACATACATTCTTAAATCCAAACATCACCCAAAGCCACTTTTGA
>NW_022926811.1:0-205 GCF_012274545.1 Fukomys damarensis | reverse complement strand
GAATGATCAGTGATGTGGAACATCTTTTCATATATTTACTTGCTGCTTTTACGTCTTTGTCCACGATATGTCTGTTCATTTCAGATGCCCATTTTGAATCGGGTCTTTATATTTGGGGGGGGCTGATTGTTTTGAATTCTTAATATATCCTTGATAATAGTCCTTTGTCTGAGGAACAGCTGGTAAAATTTTTTTCCCATATTGT
>NW_022926810.1:0-246 GCF_012274545.1 Fukomys damarensis | reverse complement strand
TTAACTCAGTTCCTACCTAAAATGGCTTGGCTCATCCCTTAAAAATATTATATCTGAATGAAGCAATGAGTACTATTTGTTAATTCATTTACCTTTGGTTAGTCTCCATTCTCTGAACTCTAGTTTATTTATAATTAAATACATTTACCACTCCTTTTATTATTACATTTCTTTGTTCATCATAGAAATCCCACATTTAAAAATAACTTTTATGAAAGCTTAGAGATTTATAAAATTCAACCAAAA
>NW_022926809.1:0-264 GCF_012274545.1 Fukomys damarensis | reverse complement strand
GAGGGGGAGGGAGGAGAAGAGAATGAAAAAGAATTAAGATGTGTTATGCTTATATACCAGTTCACCAAGATGAATGCAATAATTGCATACTACAAACATGTACTAACAAAAAATTAAATTAAAAATAAAAATATGCAAGCACTGCACACTACAGGCTCACATGGTACAAGATGAAAGGCTTGAAGGTGGATTACTATAGGGCAGAGTATAATTATGGCCATGGTTTTATGGCCAAGGGTACAGAGACACCTGAGAAGAGAAAGT
>NW_022926808.1:0-2470 GCF_012274545.1 Fukomys damarensis | reverse complement strand
CATATTCAATTTTTATTTTGTTCAGAATTGCCAAAATGATAAATAGCTTTCTCAAACTATTTCTAAAGGGATGTGATAGAGGACTCTTGGTACCCCTTCGGCATTGTAGAAATAAGACTCTACAAACCCTTTGTTCTAACCTTGAACATAGCCAGTAAGTTATTTTGAAATCTAACTATCCACATGGTCCCTGGAACTAAAGAACAGTAGAAAGAAATTTTGAGTTTCTTCTAGAAGCCAGTATTTCCTTACTTTTTTGTTCTTTTCCTGTTATTTTAATGGATACCAGAGCTAAATCTGTGGTTGCCTGGATGGTATGGCAACTTGTTTTAAAGAAAGAGACAAAAAATTAGAAAAACCCATGACAGTTTCTGTCATCCACACTCCTGCTTCTCTGTCACCTAACACTTTTCAGGGAGAATTGGGTGGCTCCTCTTTCCAAGGCCAATGTGCCTGCCTAGGTCTTTCCAGGCATTATGTGACTATAAGGCCAAGAGACAAATGCAGTCAAGATTCTCCCTTGGTACTCTTTTCGAATCAGATTCCACCACCTCCTCTAAGTAAGCTCATGAGGGATTTATTTAAACAACAGTCACCTCCAATAGCATCCTTCAAACACTGAACTATATATGCTTGAAATTCTGTTTATGCAAGTAATTTAAGCTTCTTTCTCCAGGCAAAATTCCACCTAAGTAACACCAAGTTTGTTTACCAGAGAAATTGCGATTCAACTTTAAAAAAATTGCATCTCCACAGGGAAAAAGCATTCTTAAACTACATAAAACATGTCTTTTCTCTTCATGTCTCACCACACTTCACTGTTATTTCAAAGGCTGGACCTCAGAGAGCCATTGTAACTCTGTCACTGGTTCCTTTCCCAACTTTTGGCTTCTTTCAGCTCTCAAGCCCTAGATGAGCAGTTTAACTTTTGGTACTTGGATATGGACAGAATTCTCTATTCTCACCAACCTTTCTCAATCTGGAGCTCTCCTCTTGCCCTGTTGAGAATTTTAAGCATGGAAGTCTGGTGCTTAGACTGAAGTTTCTTGCCTGCAGTACACATAAAGCCAATACTTGCATTTGCTATGTTGAAAGGTCTGTCTTTTCTTTCTCACACATTTTCAGCATAAACCTGTTATTTCTTTAAATTATTTGTTTTCATTTCTGAGCTCTAGTCCCAAAGCCCACAGGAAAGTTTGTAATTCACTTCCTAAATCTTGAACACTATTTCTGAGATTTTCTAGATGCTATGAACAAATTTATTCATGTTTCTGTTTTTTTTTTCTTTATGTATTTCTTTCTTCCCACTATGGTTGAACCCGTGTTGTGAGTCCCTGTAATCCACAGCCTTCATTCTGTATTTGTCTAGTGTTCACTGTGTCATCTGGGAGTATATGGAATAGAGAGCCTCAGAGAACCCATGTGAAGTGGTAGAAACTTCTAGGTCAGTCCTCAACCTGAACTGAAAATCAATTCATTCCTCCCTACTAATTCTAACAGTAGAAGTTCCAAATCCAGTGACTACCATGCAATTAGAATCTATTATTTTGAGACAGAAAGATGGAACACAATTTCAGAGCAATTATTCCTTAGTTTCTCTGAAAGTATTGTGAGGGCTTATAAAAAACCTTGGAGTGAGAGAATGGATATGGAAAAAGAGCTGTAGGTATTTGTAATTTTGATGCAGTACCACCAAAAGCCTTGGGATCATTTTCAAATACACAGTCATATCCAGTCAAGGCCAGTGGGGTGCAGTAGAATCATTATGATTCTATTCTGCTAGTCCTGACTGACACTGACACACCCATGAAGAATATGACTTTCAGAATAGCACTTTCCCTAGCACTTCCTACTGATGCAGGAGCAGAGCTGAAATGTAGAGACCCATACATCTGCATCCATTTGAATACTATCCTTGTATTTGGTCCTTAATGGACCAAAATTTCCAGGATTGTGATCAGCTGGGCATAGTCACAGATGCAACTCTGGGTTTCAGGCTTCTGGAAGGTTTTTGTCAAGTGGTCGGGGATTTACAAGTAACCAAGATTTAAAAGTTAAGGAGCCAATAAAGTTTGCTATATACCTTGGTGTGAGCTAAAAGTCATTTATTTTAAGGCTGTAGATAACCTCAGCCATGGAAATTTATTAGTAAGCTTTCTTGTTGCTGAGATGCAATACCTGACATCTACAGTTTAAAGGGTGAGGGGGTTTAATTAGTCTTCTAGTTTCAAGGAAGTCAGTCTCTTATTGCTGGCTCCAGTGCAGGAATATAATGGTGTGGCAGGGCAAAGCTGCTTATTTCTTGGTAGCTGGATATCAGAGCAGGGAAATATTCCCAGAAAGGAACAGATGTGGGAATGTATACAGTACCCAAGGTCATACCTCTGACGCACCCAGACACACCAAGAGCATGCTTTACTAATCTGCAAGGGATTTCTTTGTTTTTCCTTTTTTTTTTTTTTTTTTTTTT
>NW_022926807.1:0-209 GCF_012274545.1 Fukomys damarensis | reverse complement strand
TGCCACTTTCTCAAGCAATTCTGAAAGTCCTCTTTCGTGCTTTATGAGGTGTGATCAAAAACATGGTGAATGGTGCAGCCAAAGGCCAGCTCATGGAAAGGCAGGCCTGCAACGACATGATGTGTTCTTGACCACTTTACGCACCAGATCTGGCACCAGGTGACATATGGCTCTTCCTCAAAGCTAGAATGACCATGAAAAGTAAGTGT
>NW_022926806.1:0-872 GCF_012274545.1 Fukomys damarensis | reverse complement strand
GTGTTCTCAAATTCTGTGAAAATGCTGTTGGAATTTCAATTAGGATTGCATTGAATTTACTTACATCCTCTTCAATCTCATTTTTCAGAGTGCTGTTGTTTTCAGTGTAGAGGTCTTTTGCTTCTTTCGTTAAATTGATTCCTAGATACTTCATTTTTTATGCTATTGTGAAAGGAATTGTTTCCCTAATTTCTCTCTCATTGAGTATGTTATTTGTGTATAAGAAGGGTATTGATTTTTGTGTGTTGATCTTTTATCCAGCTACTCTACTGAATGTGATTATGAAGTCTAGAAGACTTTTGATGGAGTTCTTGGGGATCTTCTATATATAGTACCAAATATGACAATTTAATTTTTTCATTACCTATCTTTTTTCCTTTTATTTATTTCTCTTATCTAATTACTCTGGCTAACATTTCCACAACTACATTGAACAGGAGTGGTGACAGTGGATATCTTTGTCTTGTTCCTGATTTTTGTATGAAGGATCAATTTTGAACCAGTTAGTATGATGTTGGCTGTTGATTTTTCAAAAGTGGCTTTTATCAGGTAGGGATAGAGACTGTCTATTCCAAACTCCTGAAGGTTTTTGTTTTGTTTTGTTTTTTTCATGAATAGATGTTGGATTCTGCCAAATGCTTTTTCTGAATCTATTGAGGTTATCCATGGCTCTATTATTATAGTGTATTACATTTAATTATTTGCATATGTTGAACCATCTCTGAATTCCTGGGATGAATCTCACTTGATCAGGGTATATAAACTTCTTGATGATTTGCATTATATTTGCCAGTATCTCATTGAGGATTTTTCCATTTATCATCATTAGGAATATTAGCCTATAGCTTTCTTTTTTGGTTGGATATTTCTCT
>NW_022926805.1:0-216 GCF_012274545.1 Fukomys damarensis | reverse complement strand
GTTATTTGGTTTTCCATTATTTCTTAGGGGAAAAATATGTTCAGTTTTTTAACTTTTCAGTGTTTAAACAAATAATGGGACAAACTGAGTTCGATAACTGAGGTATCTCTGTGTATTTCTACATATTATCAAAGTAACAAAATGAAAATAAATGACAAATTGTAGAAAATATTTGCAATATATGCAAAGGTCAAATGACAATTTTTTTAATTTAAA
>NW_022926804.1:0-281 GCF_012274545.1 Fukomys damarensis | reverse complement strand
TTCTTTATGAACTGTGCAAGATTCTTTTTGGTAGGCTGGAACTGTCTTATGCTAATTTTTTAAAGTTTGGCGCCAGTCTGGTCAACTGCATCCCTTCCTGAGGGCTGGGATGCAAGTGTGTGGTTGGGGTCAAGAGCCTGCTCAGAGCGGACCATGTTTTTAAACAGTAACCTATGTTTAAACAAACAAACAAACAAAACTTGCCATATGACAATCAAAATATTGTCTAAAGAAGGCTGGAATATATTATCTTCGTTAAGTTGTGTTATAATCCTAGGATA
>NW_022926803.1:0-2466 GCF_012274545.1 Fukomys damarensis | reverse complement strand
TCAGAGACAAGTCTACACACACTTTGACAAATGCTATGTCAAATATCTCATTGTCAGACTGCCAAGCTGATCCTCTCTGTTTCTGATTAATTTCCTTCAAAATTATAATAGTTTCTCATTGAAACGAATCCCCAAACTTCCCCTTGCCTTCAAAGTGTGTCATTCCGTAGGCATTAAGTGAGCTGTAGAATGTGGAAGACAGACATGCAGGTGGACCTGGCAAATAACTGAAAATCTGTGCCTTTAGAGTTGAAGCTGGCAATACCATCATCCCTTGGAAACATAAGTGATCTGATCTGCAATTAATTTTAGGAGAAGCTATGTAACTATGTTGAAAATAGTATTTCTAATCCTATGGGAAATTCATCCCTTAATGAGGTAAAAAATAAATAATTACCAAAATTTGAAAGCAAACAAATGAATAACTAAATGTGACAAAAGAAAATGCAGAGACCCCTATGACAAAAAGATAGATAAAAAGAAATTCTTTCCTTTCTATAAGACACAGACTTTAAAAATTACTTGGACTCTGATATTTTTGTCATCCTAAGAATGTCTCTTGTGAGCAATGCTGTTTCACCCCGGGGAAAGTGAGAAGCAGCTATATCAGCAATGATCATTTGGTGTAAATGAGAGCTCTGGCTTTAAATTTACCCTATCCTGCAGCAGTTTTTTTTAACAATGGAATAATCATCAACTGTATGTTTTTCATTTGTATAAAGCAAAATGCTTAATGGATGTGCTCCCTGACTGCAGAATGGAGATCTTTTCCAATGTCTGCTTCTCCAAAATGTACTGCACAAAAGTTAAATGCATAGTCTTTATTTGATAATTACACCACCAATTCTCAGGCTTAAAATCTTCTCAGAGATATTTCAAAGTTATGAGAAATAAATTCAGCAAAAACAGCCAATATAGTTCAAACTTTTGTGCCTTTGTATGTGTGTGTGTCTGACTGTCTTTCATGAGTAATAATTGCACAATGCGCCTTTCACAAATCAAAAGGAAGTAGTTGTGTGGGATATTTAAAGAGAGGAAGAAGGAAGACAGAAAATAATGTAGCTTGAGCAAGGGCATTATCAGTGAAGAATACACGTTCAAATTACCTTTGGGAATCTTGACTAAGTAAAAATGTCAGGAAAGAAATTTCAGTGATGCCATCATTCATTTGGCATTAACATATGATAAAATATATTGTAATGAGAATGAATTAAATATTAAAAGTCAAACATATGACTCACAAAGTTATTATGATTCAGGAATATTATCAGAAAAATGCTACATGAGAAAAATTTACATTTAACTGAAACTTTGCAAGTGTGTACATTTTCCTGAAGTATTATGCATGAATTACTAAAACTGGAGAAAATTTTGAAGAGCTCCCACTCCCTAGATATTAACCAAAATGCCACACACTTCACCATGTTTTTAAGATATTTTTATTATGAGAAATAATAAGGACATATTTGAAGCCCATTCCAGCATGCTATTTTACAAATTTGATTTTTTCCCATGTGGAAAGCTGCATGTTAAATTGGCATACATTATTCTCTTTGAATTTCGATAAACTTACCATGATTTTTAAAACTAATTCATCGTGTTGTATTTTAAATTTTTTATGCAAGAGAATCCTAGTGTGTATGTATATCATTTACAATTGGCCCTTACATAATATTAATTTCTGATAAATATTATATGTAGTCCACCTTACTTGATGTTAATTACTAGATTTACTAGATTGTTCCACTATAATTCCAGCAGTTTACTTGAACATTCTTTAAACAAGAGGTGCTACAGTTACTTCCTTGTGCTGATGGCTGCACATCCCATTAGGAGCCACACCTGTGCGACATTCATGAGGACTGTCTGGGAAGATAGAACAATAGAGGAGACTGTCAAGGTGGTGAATTGTGGGTGCTCAGCATTCTATTACTCTGTTTAATGAGACAAGAAACAACACTACCTTAATATCATTGGTTAAGAGTGGGAGCGCGATGGCCATTTGTGTTGCTGGTGTTGTTATTTAAATCACTTCTGCTCTTCCTATTGGTGGGAAAAATAAGAAAGAAACTCCTCAGTGAGCTACTCTTTCTCCATGTCCTCACCCAAAGGACTCACACTCCACCTCACATAAGATTTCTGAAGAAGGTGAAATTGTACTCCAATATCTGCACTCATTTTCAAATTTGTAAATAAAGAGACTCCAGCCTACCTGAATGGTTTCTCCAAAAATGGTACTCAGAAAGTCAACTGCACCTGAAAGTCAAAAGATCTGTCCTCAGGAAGGGCGGGACACGGACTAACTCATTGCTCCTGCACCAAGAAAATCCTTCTCTGGAGAGAGTACAGCTGTTTCTGCCTGACTGGGCAGAGCTTTTGGGTCAGGTTGCACAGTCTGATTCCTAAGTTTCTGTATCCCTCAGGGGTCAATTTCCAAAGCTCCTCATTAACCTGATAGTTGTCAGA
>NW_022926802.1:0-234 GCF_012274545.1 Fukomys damarensis | reverse complement strand
TTCACTCTCTGAAATGTCTTTTATGTTCTAGGTATATATCTATATTTATAGACTCTTATGGTTGGAGGGCAACCTGATAATCTGTCTGCCTCTGCTCATAAGCTTGTCCAAAAAGGAAAACCATGGATTTGGAAAGACGACAACACCCAGAAAGGACACAGAATGTTCCAGAAAGGACACAGGTCTTTTATTTTTAAATCCTGGGTGAGATGAAGGAAGGGAAGGAAGACCGGA
>NW_022926801.1:0-208 GCF_012274545.1 Fukomys damarensis | reverse complement strand
GCTGGGTGACATTCCACTGGCCTGGCATGTACGGGTGACCCAGGATCTCAGGAAGCTTTGCAGGGACGAAGGAAGGAAAGGACACCAGGCTGGTCCTGAGACCTCCTGTGTCCTGGGGAGTGAGGGCCCTGCTATTCCAGCCCTATAGCTCAGGCAGCATCTGGGAGTCCCAGAATTCATGGGTTTCCAAGCGTGTCAGGGACTCGGG